>NW_016826183.1:463028-490021 GCF_001698545.2 Rhinopithecus bieti
TATTCTCCCATTCTGTAGGTTGCCTGTTCACTCTGATGGTACTTTCTTTTGCTGTGCAGAAGCTCTTTAGTTTAATTAGATTCTATTTGTCAATTTTGGCTTTCGCCACTGCTTTTGGTGTTTTAGTCATGAAGTCCTTGCCCGTGCCTGGGTCCTGAATGGTATTGCCTAGGTTTTCTTTGAGGGTTTTTATGGTTTTATGTCTGACATTTAAGTATTTAATCCATCTTGAATTAATTTTTATATAAGTTGTAAGGAAGGGATCCAATTTCAGCTCTCTACATACGGCTAGCCAGTTTTCCCAGCACCATTTATTAAATAGGGAATCATTTCTCTATTTCTTGTTTTTGTCAGGTTTGTCAAAGATCAGATGGTTGTAGATGTGTGGTATTATTTCTGAGGGCTTTGTTCTGTTCCATTGGTCTATATCTCTGTTTTGGTACCAGTACCATGCTGTTTTGGCTACGGTAGAACTATAATATAGTTTGAAGTCAGGTAGCGTGATGCCTCCAGCTTTGTTCTTTTGGCTTAGGATTGTCTTGGCAATGTGGGCTCTTTTTTGGTTTCATATGAACTTTAAAGTAGTTTTTTCCAATTCTGAGAAGAAAGTCATTGGTAGGTTGATGGAGATGGCATTGAATCTATAAATTACCTTGGGCAGTAGGGCCATTTTCACGATATTGATCTTCCTGTCCATGAGCATGGAATGTTCTTCCATTTGTTTGTGTCCTCTCTTATTTCGTTGAGCAGTGGTTTGTAATTCTCCTTGAAGAGGTCCTTCACATCCCTTGTAAGTTAGAGAGGGAATGAGACTGTCAGGTGGGAAAGGCTCCCTGGAGAAACTCCAACTGACCTGCGCACTGGGAGGAGTATGCATTGGGGTGGAGCCTCGGGAAGCTTGCATCTTGCGGCTGGGGAGGAAACCGGCCTATCTTGTCTGGTTGTGGAACCTGGGATTCAATCTGTGAGGCAGGAAGCCTAGACTAGCAGGACTCTTGCTCTGCTTAGAGTCCCTGTTTCCCCTTCTTTTCCTTTTCACCCAATAAATTCCATTTTTCTCACCCTTTAAAGTGTCTGTGAGCTTACTGTTTCATGACTGTGTGGTAAGGATCCAGCTCTTAGCTGAAATAAGGAGAAAGTCCTACAGCATATGCATGAACTCCCTTCAACACCATGTCTCAATGTCCTATTTATTATTATGAGACCTGATGTTTACTGACTGCTTACAACATGTCATGTATGCCTCTCTACATTTCAGGAGTATAAATATTTGTTGAAGGAATAAGTGAATTAGTCCCCATTACATTATGAAGTAGATGTTCTAACTGCATTCATTTCACAGTGAATAAACTGTGACACTGATAGGTTGAATAACTTTCCCATGGCCACCCAACCAGAAAGGAGAGCTGGGTTTGAATCAAGTCCTCTGCTTTAAACAATCTGCTCCTTTATTTAAGGAAATGATACCACTATTGAACCTGACATGTGGAATGAAAGTGAAAGACTCAGATTTATCTCTTTTACTTCAGTCTCTGCCCCATATATCCTAGTAACAGTGTCAAGTTCTCCAGATGACCCATCACTTCCCTCCCACTCCAGATGCTGAGGCCTGCTTAAAACTAACTGAAACTCTCCTTCACCTCTCTCACCTGAACTCCTGCATTAACGTCCTACCTGGGCATCCAGCAGTCTCTCCCCTCCATCTATTTTATACACAGACAAATCCAGCTGTATACTTCTTTTGCTCAAGATTTTAACTCATCCTGAATGACTAAATAAACTTATGCTTCTTAATTTTTCCCTTTAATACAGTTCATGACTCTATAGATCATTGACCTACATCCAAGGACCTTCTTTTCCAGCCAAATCCTGTTCTTCTTCCTCTGAACACTCCTGGGGCTTTAGCACTTCATCTGCCCTCACCTTCATGGATGTCCTCCTGGCTAGTTTGTCCTGTGAAAGCCTATTCCACTATTCCACGCAGACTTCTCGACTCCCTTCAGGCAGAAGCAAATCAGAATTCCCCACAGATAAATGGCAAACAAGCACATGAAGTTCTCAGCATCTTGTCATCAGGAAGGTGTAAATCACCATTATGATGAGACCACTACATACTTGTTAGAATAACAAAAATCAAAAAGACCACAAATAGAAACTGTCTGTGAGAATGTTGAACAACAAAAACTCTCATACCTTGTTGATGCAGAAGAAAATGGTCCCCTACTTTAGAAAAATTCCTGAGGCTGGGCACAGTGGCTCACTCCTGTAATCCCAGCACTTTGGGAAGTTGAGGTGAGAGGATCACTTGAGGCTGGGAGTTCAAGAAAATGTGCTGGCAGCTTTCTGATGAAACTAAACCATCTTAGCTGTTCTGTAGCTAGGCATTTACCCAAAAGAAATGAAGATGTATGTTCACAGAAACACTTGCACAAGAATGCTCATAAGAGTTATATTCAAAATAGACAAAAACTGGAAATGGTTTAAGTGATCATCAACAAAAGAAGAAGTGAACAAATTGATACATTCATACAATGGAATTTTACTCAGCAAAAAAGAAACAAATTATTGATATATGGAAAGCATGTACAATTGGCAAACAGCGTTATGCAGCGAAAAATAAGTCTTACACTAAAGAGTACATTGTATATGAAGTTTCTATAGCAGGCAAAATTAATCTATGATAGAAAAATCAGAATAGTGGTGACACCCTTGGGATGTAGGTGAGGGCTGGCTGAGAAGCAACATCAGGGTCTTTCTGGGGAGATACCTTGAGAGAGGTTGGGTAACACAAGTTCATATATGTGTCAAATCTCATTCAATGTACACTTAAGACTTGCGTGTTTCATTATATTTAAATTTACAGCAAGAGAAAAAAATGTGCATATGAATATTAAATTTCAATTAATCCTATAAATACTGAAGTTTTTAGGGAAAATGTGATGATGTTGTGCAGTGCATTCTGAAGTGCATGAAAAATAAGATGGTGGATGGATAGAGGGAGGGATGAATTGATGGCTAGGTATGGAAAAAGGCAAATACAGTAAAAGGTTAGTGATAGACTCTAGGAGGTTGGTCAGTATGTGGACATTCATGATGAAATTCAACTCTGCTATATCTTGGGGAATTTTTGTAACAAGATTTGGTAAATAACATTTTACAGCTCTTTTGTTTCACTGAGTTTGAGATTTCTGATGTCTCTTCTGACTTATCTTTAGCTCCCAATGCGCAGTGCCTAAGGCACTATTAGTCCGGTTTCCCCGCTGTAAAGAAATACGTGAGACAGGGAAACTTGTAAAGAAAACAGGTTTAATTGGCTCATGGTTCTGCAGGCAGGAAGCATCTGCTTCTGGGGAGGCCTCAAGGAGCTTTTCCTCATGGCAGACAGCAAAGCGGGAGCAGACGTCTTACATGGCAGGAGCAGGACTGAGAGAGAGGGAGTGCAGGGGGCGAGAGGAAGGTGCTACACACCTTTATACAACCAGATCTTATGAGAATTCACCATCATAATGACATCACCAAGGAAGTGTGGTGTTAAAACACGAGAAACCACCCCCATGATCCATCACCTCCCGCCCGGTCCCACCTCCGGCATTGGAGACGACAATTCCACATGAGATTTGGGTGGGGACACAGATTCAAACCGTATCAGGCACTATAGTAATCAAGAAATGAGTGGTTTATAAACTGCAACCCAAGGGCCATATGGTGGCCCTGAGAACTTTACAAGGGATCTGCCAGGTTAAAATCATTTTCATAATAATACTAAAGTGCTATTACATTTAAAAAATCATTCTTTTACAAGTATACAGTGGGCATTTTTAGAGGCTGCATGATTTGCAGTATCTCAATCGATTAACTACAGAAGTCTCTTGAGAATCCAGCTGACTTTATTAAGCCCGGCAATAAAAAAATTTGCAAGAATGTAAAACAATTCCATCTTTGACTAATTTTTGTTGGTTTTGGAAAATGTAGTTTTATTCAGCAGAAATTTGTTATTTATGTTAACATGATAATGGTTTTACATTGCAGTTTTAAAATGTGTCAATACCTACTTTTTATAAATTAAATTAACTTAATTTTATATATTAAATGAGTTTAAAAGTCACAATTTTAATTACTGACATAATAAAGAACAATTCTTAGCACTAATAGTTAAAATCTAGATCAATGTTAATCATGAGCATTCCCTTGGCGAAGTTTAGCTCAGTTTTATTTGCATAAATGAAGTTAGGGCATCCTCAAAATGTGTGAAGGGAAGGAGAGGTCCTAAAAACGTAATGTGTGAAAGTCTCTGCAATTATAATTTATCACATGAGAATGGGCAACTTCATATGAAGGTTAAAACACCTGCATTTGACTCTGGCTTTTTTCTAGAATGTACTGGCTGTGTGATCTTGTACTGGTTTCTTAACCCCTCTGGTCTCAGGTATTGATGCTGAAAATGAGAAACTAAGAGTATCTCTCTTACCTAGTTTGTCAAAGGCCTGTAAGAGCTGAAATTAGGAAGCACTTAGAGCATACCATGTGCTGGAAAAATGTTTATAAAAAATTAGGCCAAGCCTACGTTCAAATCATTTGTACATGTGAAATTTTCTCTCTTCATGGATTACAGCCTTCTTCAGGGAAAGAGACTTTCTCACTTCCTTCTTTGTATCACCACTGGAGCCTTAAACATTGTATACTTAGTTTCCAGGAGACAGTGAAATCAACAGCTGCCCAAGTCCCTGTATACACAGAGTCCTTGTAAACACAGCAGGCACCAGCCCATATTTATGGAATGAATTAATACATATTTGTACAGTAGCCTTAGTTGTATCCAGTTGGAAGTCAATTTATGGAAGGAATTCCAAATTTTTAAAGAAACTTATTGTGGTGTTTTTATGTGTACAGATATTAAAGAGAGCCTCATTGGAAACAATTTATCTGAAAGTGGTTCACAAGGAAATTTCCTTAACAAAGAAACAAGAGTGACTTCCAATTAGTGTGTCAAGCGTTTACAAGTAAACAGATGCTTCTAGACACTTGGAAGTGCTTGAAAACTGTGTTCATGGAAGTAGTTTTAGTATTTACTTAAAATATTATTTCTACTGCGTATTTATTTAATAGATGCTCTTCAAACAAAGCACGAGATTCAATTTGAGTGTTAGCTCCAGCTCAATCACTAACTTCAGATTAATAAGATTCCCACAGTGGAGAAATAACAAGGATAGAACAAAGTCTCCCTGACACACCATGCACAGAGATAATTTTGCCATGTGGCCAAGAGCATGCCCAAAGAATTGTCAATCCTCAATGTGAGTTGCCTCTGAAAAGAAAAAGCTCTGCCTCTTGGGCTGTCTTATTCAGAATTAGACCAGATTTTTCAGGTGTCTTTCATGATAGACTAGGAGGGGAATAGAAGAGGGAAAAGACCATGGGATACAGTGTCATATCTCTTTCTTCAGCTATGGAAGTAACACCGAGCTAAATTTTGCCAGGAAAAGGTTGATTATTGAAATAGATCTGGTTTCCAATGACAACAGTTTGTAATTGCCTATTAATATGCTTACACAATGATGGCAACTATGCTGTGAATATTTAATTCTAGAATGAGCTGACAAAAATAAATTATAGATGGAACATGCATTAACACAAATTGCTTTCATTAACCACAGGTTTATTTCAAAGTGAATAGACATCTAAGAAAGCAAAATATTTTCATGTCTGTCTACTGATGTGATTATGTGGCCTGCTTTGATGGAACTGTACTAATGAATGTGAAGTCACTGCAGAAACACTGCCATCAAAGAGCTCATAATACTATCTTGTAAATATTGCTGACACCAATTTTTACTTTACAGACTTTCTGCCTATTTTATTCAGAGAAAAATTCAAGTACTTCGGATCTGTTGTATTTTACCATAATCTTTTAGTTCTTTCACTCTCTTGGTTAAAACGCAATTTCTAAATGTTTCATTGCAGAGTGAACATGTTCATGTTATTTTATGTCTAGCCTAAAGGCCTTATGTGTTCCTTGCTTTTTGTCTTGGAGAAATGTCCTTTTGTTGCTTACATGCCAGGTCTCTCTCTGCTTATCTTGAACATTATTTTTGTCATTGAGATCTCCATTGTCCCAAAAAATGCCAATATAGAATTTAGACTCTCCACCTGCATGGGTCTCCACAGTGAGTTTTGCAAGATGCTCTCTGAGCAGCAGCCCTTCATCCCTAGGTCACTGCTCCTGGATCTTTCACCAGGGCACCTATCTCTTCTTCCAAACGTGTTGCCTCAACCAAGTATTCCCAGGTACCTGCTCACTCTCCTTTCCTAGAGCCAATGTTAGCCTTGCAAAAATTGATTTGTACCACAGCAGGAGACGTTACAAGCATGGCATACAGAGGAAAGGGTGTTTGGTCATTCAGGCCACCTGCTTTGCTGACCTTTCTCTGGAGCTCCCAGTCATTTCCTGCCTTGCTGGGCTGTGGCTTGTCCTTACCTGTTCCTAGAACAGGTTTTCCTCCTCACTTATTACCTAACACTTGTCTCGACCCCGGTTAGCTCTGCATATCCTGTTTCACCTCATTCTGACTTCCGACTTTTGCTAATTTATTCCCAGCCTTTGCTAAATATCTCACACTCCCACTTCCCTTGGGACACGTTACCTTCATGCTCCACTCTCCCCTCTGGTTTAATTTCATTCCTGCAGTAATTTGTTGTTATGAGCCTAATGTTCCTCCTTTTCATCCTAAATTACCCTAAACTTGAGGTAGGAAATGGGTCCCTGAAATAGATACCAAATATATGTGTTGTAGTCTATGCAGGCTGCTATAGCAAAATGCCTTAAACTGGGTGGCTTCTAAACAACAGAAATTTTTTCTGAAGTTTGGAAGGCTTAGAAGTACGAAATCAAGAAGCTGGCAGATTCAGTGTTCAGTGAGGGCTCATTTCCTGGTTCACACATGGTGCTGGGCATGGTGGTTTGGTGCCTGTAATCCCAGCTACTTGGGAGGCTGAGGCAGGAGAATCTCTTGAACCCGGGAGGTGGAGGTTGCAGGGAGCTGAGATTGCGCCATTGCACTCCAGACTGGGTGACAGATCAAGACTCTCTCTCTCTCTCTCTCTATATATATATATATACACACACATATATACACACATACATATATATACACATACATATACACACACACACATATATATATAGTCTTACAGTTCCAGAGGTCAAAACTCAAAACTCTTCCTGGACTAAGATCAAAGTAGTGGTGGGGCTGAACTCCTTCTGGAGGCTGAGGGAAGAATCTGTCTCCTTGCTGTTTCCAGCTTCTAGGTGCTGCCTGCATTCCTTGGCACAAGGCCCCTTCCTTCGACTCCAAGCCAGCAGTGTAGCATCTACAAAGCTCTCTCTGACTCTTGACTTCTCTCCGGTCTCCTAAGGACCTGTTTGATCACATTGGCTCTACCAGATAATCCAGGATGGTCCCCCTCCCTTAATGTTAACTGATTAGAAACCCTAATTCCCCTTTCCCATGTAACCTACATAGTCACAGATTCTGAGGATTAAGGGGTGGACATCTTTTTGTGGGGGTGGGGACACTAATCTGCCTACCTACCATAGCCTTATGATTTTTTTCTTTAAATGCCTTACATTCCAAATGCTTGTTTGTAGAAGTTCTGCTTCTTATGATGACGTAACAACCTCTTTCAGACCAACCAGCCTCCTGAGAACTAGAAAATCTTGAGAAAAAAAAATCTCTTGAATGGATTTAAGTGCATCAGAGAACTGCTTCAGTAGCTAGAAATTGCAATACAATTTCCCAGAAGAACTCAGGAGATGAGTTCAACATTCTCTGAAGCTTCATTCTTCACAGCACTTGTTAATTCCTGAGCACTGCAAAACCCAAGGGCTAAGGATTTGAACAGAAAGCAGGAAATGAATGCTTGAGAACCTGAGCTAAGGTTGGCTGTTGATACAACACGTGGAGTCAAGGGTTATTAAGACACCCACATTTCAGGGGCCACAATCTAGACAGGAAGGAAGTGTGTGAAGGTGAGCATGGCTTCCTGTGTCGCTCAGGCACTTGCTGATTTTTAAGCAGCTCTGGGCAGACAGACATGGTTAGGGGAAGAGAGCAGGAGGGACAAAACTTGGAGTTCAGGGCCTGAACAAAGAGGGTGCCCTCACAAATCCTCCAGATTTCCAGGAAGAACCCTAGAACCAGAAATAGAACCACTCTGTTGTGAAAATGACAGCTCAGTGTCAAGCAGCTTAATCCCAGACTTGATTAAAGTAACCGCCTCATCACCCAAATGCCTTCTAAACAAAGAAAAACAGATCTTTACCCTGCATACTTACTTATCTGTGGTGAGAATAATTATAGTCTACTCTTAGCAACTGTCAAGTATACAATACAATGTTATTAAGCTTCAGTTAGTCATTCTGAAATATACACATACATCAGAACATCATGTATACTATAAGCATATACAATTTTCATTTGTAAATTTATGAAAATCAATCAAGTTTAAAAGCAAATATTCATTAGAGGAAAATGATTTCAGCAAAAGACTCGAGTTATTCATACAGCTTTTTCAAACTTCATGTCTGACCTTCAGTAAACAATTATCAGGCCTAGCAGGAGGCAGAAACAAATGACTAAAAGCCAAGAGTCAAAACAGAAAACAGAAGTAGATCCATAGGAAATTCCTGCTTTTCTGGATCACATGCTCTGGGGAAAGCCAGTTATGAGGACACTCAAGCAGCCTTATGGAAAAGCCCAGGTGGAGAGAAACAGAGCCCCTGAGCCAGCAGCCAACAACAACCTGCCAGCCATGTGAGCCATGACTCCAGTCTCAGCCAACATCTGACCATAAACATAGGAGGGACCACAAGAAAAAACTGCCCAGTTGTGCCCTCTCAAAGCTCCTGACCAATCAAGACTATGAGAGGTAACAAGTGGTTACTGTTGATTGTTCAACATACTATGTTTTGGGGAAATTCTTTTTCCATGTAGCATCAGAAAGTAATACAATGCCCAGCAACGCACCTGCATGTGTATACCAAAAGAAATATACGTAATATTAAAGTTAATATAATTGATAGTAAATCCAAACTAAAATAAACTCAAGTGACTATCAAGAGTGGAATGGATAAATGAATTATGCTATACTCATACCAAGAAATACTACAAAGCAATGAAAATTCAACTGCTACTATATGCAACAATACCAATGAATTTCACAAAGGTAATATTGAGAAAAGACTCCACCTTGAGAAAAACTACCCACCAAATGATTCCATTTATATGAAGTTCAAAATCAGGTACAAATAATCTGTGGTCATAGAAGTCAGGCTGTATTAACCTTCCAGAAGGAAGGCAGGTGGGCTTTGAGAAGGGACATAAGAAGTACTTTCAGGAGGCTTGTAACATTCTATTTTTTAAAAAAATCATGGTACAGGATGGGAAGATTCTTGATTTTTTGACAATTTATCAAGCTCTGCAGTTTATGTTCAGAAAAGTCTTATAGTGTTCCTATATATTTATGGCAATGCTGTTGAAAGTACATATAAGCAAATAAATCTCAGAATATTCAGGATAAATAATGGCTCTTGTAGATATTTCTCCATTTTAAAATAGAGTAGCTTACCCTGAAGATATAGGCCTGCCATTTGATTAGAGAGCCTGGGTAACGAAAGAGGAATTTTTCTATTATTTGGCAGGCTTGTGTACCTGCAGCAGTCCCCGAGATGGAACTAGACAGTGAATGATGGAGAGAAGGCTGCTTCATCTCGCTGCTGTGTAATGTGCTGTAGAGCTTGGCAATGCCCCTGGCTACTGGAGTTTCCAGAGCAGACACCAGTCTTACCCAAGGCATTCAATCTCTCCAGGACCCAGAATTGCTGATAATTGCTCAGATCTGATATCCCTCACACCATGAAGGGAGAACCAGCAGCTGCCTGGAGGCAGAGCCATGCTGCTCCCGGGAGGAACAGGCGTAAGGACGGGAGAACACTTCTAGTGGCAGTCTTCACTGATTGATGTGATGGCCGCGGGAATAAATAGGCATTCCCAAAAATTTGTCTTTGAGAAAGTGTTTTTAATCTGGCATCTGAGATATATCAGCCAGTTTTCAGCAAAGTCATTTTTCTCCTGGATCAGAACCAAAGTTTCGCCTGGCTTCTCGGCTTCTGAAAAGCATAATCAAATTTTATGACTTTTAACTTTGAAAATCATAAAACAGCTCCAACACTTGGCTGATTACAGAAACACCAACCTTAAAATTACTTTATCTGCTTTAGAGATAAATGAGGTTGTTTGAGCTTCATTATCTTCTGTTTTCACAAATTAAACTGCTCTTAGATTCTCTTTTGCTCTTAAAAGTTATGCAACAACAGTTTTTTTGTCCTCCACGAGGTTAACATAATTTTCCTAATCAAGAGGGAAACGTGGAAGTTGTCCTCACTGAATACATGTGGACTCTGCAAATTGCACAGTAAATACTCAGGTCCATTAACCGCAGGCCATTTCTTTCAACAAAAAAATAAAAAATAAAAAATAAAAACCTCTAGGGGAAATAGATTTTATCACCTCTCACATAACTGTTCTCTCGGCTGCAGCTGTATGAAAACATCAAGAAAGAGCAATTAGAACCTTTTTTTTTTGGTCCTGTGGCTGCAGCATCCATCATTTTCAGAGATAGGAAAACTCCTGCTTTGATTTCTTGCTGTTAATCTCTTCTCCTGTAAGAAAGTGCACTGGAAATATCATTTGTATGTAATTAATTTGTATCTCACATCCAAATGCAATAACTCCTTAAAGAAAGTTTTTATTCTTAAACCCTGAACTGTAGTGAAGATGGACTGCCCTCTACTCATTATATAATGTAAAAAAAAACTATTTTAAAGGCTGAATGCTTTTTGTTTCCTTCCGATTCCAGACTCTAGTTCACTGCGAAAGTGAATTTTTAAAATAGGGCTTTGCAGCCTAACTGAAAAAACAAGAAGCCTCGACAACATTTCAGTTCAGTTGGACACATATTAAATGACTGCCTGCGATGGGCCAGGAAATGCAGACTGTAGGGGAAAGTGGGTCTTTAGACATGGCCTCTTGTATCATTGAAAAGTGTTTAATTCAACATGCAGACATTCTATAAGAAGGAAGAAGCTCTGTTTTGTTGAGGGTCTCACACACACACACACACACACACACAATTTTTTCACCATGTAAATTTAAAAGGTAATTTACTTTTGTTTTTGTTTGATCTTTAGGACAGGAATAGAACAATCCTATTTATCTGTTTTTCACATTAGTCATGGAAAATCACTTCTGGTTCAATTAATTCAATATGCTAAAATTCATTTCAGTTGCAGACAGTTTAGGAGACGAAAGATTGCAAGGAGGAGGGTTGTGGTGTGTGCTGTTGTTATGGGCTCTCTGGGGTGTCATTTTTTCAGGCTGGAAACCTCTGTGGCCACTGTGCCTTTGCCTGAGCTCTTGTCCTGCATCCAGGAAGAATGAGGTATGCAGACAAGTGAACGGTGAAGAAGAAGAGTTTTATTTAGTGTCAGAACAGCTCAGAGGAGTGGGTAACTCCTGTCTGTAGGCAGGTCATCCCTTCAGTTGTTCAGCTCTCAGCAGAGAAGAGGCCCTGGAGAGGGTGGCTTCTCTCTGCAGGCAAGTCATTCAGACGTCCTGCAGGTCTCTGAAGCTCTCAGCAGAGAGGGTAGCTCCTCTCTGCCAGCAGGCAGTCTCTGCAGTTCTCAGTGGAGAGGGTTCTCCTCTCTGCAGCTGGTTGTCCTGTCCTGCGGTCTCTCTGCCCTCTTCATCCACTGGCCATCCTCTGCTCTGCTCTGGCTGAGCCTAGGGCTTTTATGGACCTCAAAGGGGAGGAAGTGCTTGTGAATTGGCCCATGGGTGGCCACAGGTGGCCCAAAAGAACCACCACGAGTCTCCACTCCCTTCCACTGGACCAGCAGCCAGTCCCCAGCCTTCAAGCCCTCCATGGTCTGAAGGTAGGGCCTTACTGGGGACCTGCCCCTTCCACCCAGGAATCAATCTGCCTCCCACTGCCATTCACGGCCCCCAGATTGGGCCCCAGCCTCCCACTCAGAGATTGGAGCTGGCGCTGGGAGTGGAGAGAGGCCAGGCAGTGGGAGAAGACACCGCGAGCCTGCAGGGATGGGGAAGCTCCTTGCTGGGGCCCTCAAGGGCTCAGGCAGAGACACACAGCTCCTGCATCTGGGAGGGTGGCCACAGCTGCACCCAGGAAGGCAGATCCTGCCTGCTCCCAGCCTTTCCCCAAGAGCACAGGGGGCCCCGATCCACAGTTGCAGTTTAGGCAACTGTATCCCCACCCAGGAGATCGGGAATCCTGGCTGCTCAATAGAACAGGAGGACCGGGTCTGCAGCTGCTGTTTAGGTAGCTGCAGCGGAACAGGGACCTCCCGTCCCAACTCAGAAGGGGCAGATCTCCTGCTGGCTCCATGGAGTGTGCACCCCCAGCTGCGCTTCTCTGCTGCAGCCAGCATGATGGCAGCAGCCACTGCCATCACTGTCCGGAGAGAAGCGCAGACAGGAGGAACTGAGGTCTAGGCTCATAGGCAGGGCAGGGATGTGGTTATCAAAGATTTCATTGGTGCCAGGGGTACAACAGGTGCCACTAGGCTTAGGTGCAGTGGTGGAACAACATGGCATCTTGTGGCATGCCAGCATTCACGATGCAAACTCTTGCAGTTATGGCATCCCATATCTTTACAGCCAATCTCTCTACCCTACCACCTACACAAGTTAGTTTAAAAGCAAACAATATCATTGAAGAAGAGAAAGTGTGAATGAAATGTACCCACAGAAAATCTGAATTTGTGAATTATTGCTTAGTGTAGTATTAGATGTGCTGTGTCCAAATCTGAGACTTGAGGGACTCTGGACCAGACCAAGGAGCACATAGGGGTGGATGCAGTGAGATGAGCCCTCCCGTCCCCTCTGTGCCTGGGTTCCCATCCCAGTGACCCTGTCAGGAAGAGCCAGGGCCTCAAGTCATGAAGATGAGCCTAACAAGCCACCCAGCATGCACTGACCAAGTCACAGGGGTGAGCCACTTGGTGGCTTGCGGTGTTCCCTTCTAAAAGTCATCTTTGCTTTTTCAAGATCACATAGCAGTCTTCATTTATGGTTCCCAAAATGAAGATATATCTCTGCTAAATAAATTATTTATAGCTTACACACACACACACGCACACTCACACATGCACGTGCGCATGCGCATGTGTATCTCAATCGTAAGGATCCAGAGTACATTCAGGTAACCAGTAATAGAAAGGTAGTTGTGTTTGGGATTGACACTTCTCATTTGCATGGCACGCAGTCCACTCGGCTTTCCCTCTGTCTGTCCACTTTCAGAGCAGTTACATTGAACGGAAAAGATCTACTTCATCAGTATCAAGATGGCATATTCTTATCTATACTAATTTGTGATAGGCAAGTTTCGTAACTTCAACAGTCTTTATCTCTAGTTCTAAAATATTGTATCATCTACATAGTTTCAGAAATATTACTGCGCTCTAAAAGGCACTAAAATAGAATAAAACTGTTCTGTAGTTTCCCCTTGATACGGTTTGGTTCTGTGTCCCTACCCAAATCTCATCTTGAATTCTAATCCCCATGTGTTGAGGGAGGAAGCTGGTGGGAGATGATTAGATCTTGGGGACAGATTTCCCCTATGCTGTTTTCATGATAGTGATGGAGTTCTCACGAGATCTGATGGTTTAAAAATGTGGCACTTCCCTTCTCACTCACTCTCTTTCTCTCTCCTGCCACCATGTAAGACTTTCCTTGTTTGCCCTTTGCCTTGCACCATGATTGCAAGTTTCCTGAGGCCTTCCCAGCCATGCACAACTGTGAGTTAATTAAATCTCTTTTCTTTTAAAATTACCCAGTCTTGGGTAGTTCTTCATAGTAGTTTGAAAATGGACTAATACACCCCTCAAAGAGACTAATCCTTACTTTGGATGGAGGTAAGGAATCCAAGTCCCTAAAACCACATTAGGGCTGGTCCTCACTTCTCCATAAAGACTCCTTGATTTGTGTCACCTGCCATCCAATGTGAAAAGAAGCCTGCATTGGCCCACCTCCATGAGCATTTTCTTTCCTGCTGTTTCTGCCCAAGAAGCCTGATGCCAGACAGCAGTTAAGGAGGGAGTGTCAATTTCTTTGCATCATAAAATACTTCAGGGTTTTTCTCCAGTGGATGAGCTTTTGGTGCCATGGAGGCATGCCAGCCACCTTTCTGGATCTTGACTACAAATCTTGCATGAGTTCACTTATCTCCAATATGTGTCTCCAAACCTCCACCTTAATTATTCATTTGCCTTCCCTAATAGTAACTTGCTTTTGATTCCTGTTGTGCATTTTATCCTTTCTCACGGGAGAGGGCTTACGCTAGCTGAATACCCTGATTGCACCTCTCACACAATCAACACATCATTATGAAGCTCCAAGTGTGTGCCAGCCATTGCTCTAAGTACTGAGGATTGGGTAGAAACAAAATGGATAAAAATTCTCACCCACAGGGAACTTATGTTCCAGTGGGTAGAAACCCACGAGTAGCTATCTATTTATTTCACACAATCTCACTTGTCTCAAATCGAGGAGAAATTTGGAAGATACTGTAGAGAGGTAACCATGTGGCGGAAGAGCATGGAAGATAGTGTGGGTGGTGTAGGGTGGGGCAGGGTTGCAGGGTGGGGAAATGACTGACAGAGGGGTGGGGTGGGATGTCAGTGTTGCAGCCATTGTAGTGAATTGTGAACACTTTGGTTTTTACTTTGAGATGGGAAGACACCGAAAGGTTTTCAGTAAGCCAATGTCGTTTTCCGCCACTGTGCTTCAAAGAATTGCTTGACTCCTGGATGGAGATCTGACTGAAGAGGACCAGGATGGAGGCAGGAGGGACAAGCAAGAAGCCACTGCAATAATCAAGGCCAGAAATGGCAGCAGCTAGGACAGATGGTCTCAGTGGACCAGGTGAGCTCTGCTCACACTAGTGAAATGTGCTTTGAAGGTGGAGTCTTCAGGGCTCTCAGCTGGCTGAAGCTGGATTCACACCAATGCTTTTCATTGCTTGCTATCCTGCTTCTACTCTAACCAGGACCAGCTAAAGGCTTCATGGGGCCCATGTGTGATGAAAATGTAGGACCTTGTCAATTATATTATTGAGAATTTCAGGAAGGCAACAGCAGCATATAAACTGAGTGTAAAGTCGTTAGCAGGGCTCTGTGAGACAGCACAGGTCCATGTCTCAAACTCAGCCCTGCTCCCACCACCAGCAGACAGCCCCACCAGACCTCAGGAATGGCCTTTTGGAGGTTTCTACGTTCCGGATGTGTTTTTTCTCCAAAATGCTCTGAAGATAAGGTTACAGGTCCTGGGTCCTGCTAACTGGGCTAGTTCCTGGACATACAGTCTGGGGCAGGTTTCACCACACTGGCTGCCTTCATCAGGTCCCTGGAAAGTCTTCTACTCACTGAGGGACTGACACAGGGACTGATGTGCTTCTCTGATTTAAACTCTATGATGCAAAACTGAAATCAAAGATGCCTCTAAAATGCTTTTTTTTTTTTTTTTTTTTTTTTTGAGAAAACAGGAAAATTAACCTTTTTTCTGATTATTTTGGAAAATAGTTTCTTTTTTATAAAAGAGTGAGATACTTTGCTATTAATTAACTGCTGAAAAATGCTCTTGGTTTGGAAGGGACACACAAGGAGAGATAGAGGTGAGCCTTTTGGGATTTCTCAGTGTAGGCACTTGATATTACCTAGGATTGCATTTTTATGTGGCTTTCTTGTTTTAAGTGAGGACTAAGATTTATTCCAACAAAGTGAGCTGCATTCTTGTTTCTATTTGTTTCATTTTGCTCCAGGTTGTACCTACTCTGAGAGCTTCTGCTGTTAGCACATGCCCTGGGGGTTCTGAGTCACTTTGAGTACATACAGCTAGAAAAATACTGGAATTAGCTTTCAGAGTGTTTCAGGTTGTCAAGGTACCAGACAGTATGTTTCTTACTGAGCCAAAGCTCCAGGGTTCTTGAAATGGATGGAAGGAATGGGCTGTTTCCATGAACCTCTTCCACTGGCTTCTGCGGAGGTGGTTGTGGAAGAAAGTCCTGAAGGCTCTTCCTGGGATGGGAGTAGGGAGGAGCGGAGGACGGGAAAATGATGGATGCATTTTAATCACTTCACGCAAAAAGAGTTTCTCACAATCTTATTATTTATCTGACTGAGCTCAACTATTCTCTTTAAACTGAAAGTAAAGAACACAATAGCATGGGTAAAATTTTCCTGCTGGCATTCCCCAAAATAGGGCTCTTAATATATTTTAAAGCTTTTAATTTGAAAACCTTTTTAAACAATGAAAAGAGTAAGAAAATTCAGGAAAAGGCCGGGCGTGTTGGCTCATGCCTGTAATCCCAGCACTTTGGGAGGCCGAGGCCGGTGGATCACCAGGTCAGGAGATCAAGACCATCTTGGTTAACATGGTGAAACCCCATCTGTACTAAAAATACAAAAACTTAGCCAGGCGTGGTGGCGGGTGCCTGTAGTCCCAGCTACTTGGGGGGCTGAGGCAGGAGAACGACATGAACCTGGGAGGCAGACCTTGCAGTGAACCGAGATCATGCCACTGCACTCCAGCCTAGGCGACAGAGCAAGTCTCCATCTCAAAATAAAATAAAATAAAATAAGAAAATTCAGGAAAAAATACTGAAACATATAAATATATTACCCAGAAAAGAAGATAGACGGCAGAAAAAAAAAAATTGGCTAAGTAATTTGTGTTACTATGAAAGTAAGTTGAATTTATCAATTTTAATTCCAAGAGATTGAATAAGAATTCTTTTTTGCAATTCTACTTGTTGGTTTTTCTCATAAACATCTGAATATGCAATAGTGATCAATTTAGATAGCTGTTGAAAGTGATAACATTTCTTTTTAAAGTCTTCAAATCAAAGCAATTAGGTAATCTTGAATATCTACCACGTGATCCCACAGTGAATTGGAATAGACTTTTCCAGCTAACTCGTGCATAGAATTGAGTGTTATCCAAATGAGAATAGTAAAATGTGTATTGTAGCAAGTGCAAATATAGTCGTTATATTTCAGAAAAATCTTACTTAGTTTTGTAGCCATTATAACAAATGTTCTGATTTTTTATTATGTAAGTTTCACTTTTTTGTAACATCAAATTACTGTCAGGACTTTTTTAAGGGAGAACAAGTCTCACCCTTGGATCACAGTGCGTGCAAGTCAATGTCATATGCAAGTTGGACAGGGAACATGCTTTGGAGAATACCTATTAATTTTGACAATTGTTTCCACTCTATTCTTTATCAAACTTCCTATTTAAATTATCTTCTATGTGTAGCATTTCTAGGCACAGTTCTCTACATTGGCAGTTCCCAACGTTTTTGGCACCAGGGACTGGTTTGTGGAAGACAATATTTTTCTACCAACTGGGGGAGGTAGAAAGTGCAGGGAAGGGGAGAAGTCAAGTGCATTACATTTATTGTGCACTTTATTTCTAGAATATATGGCATTGTAATATATAATAAAATAATTATACAACTTACTATAATGTGGGATCTGTGGGACTCCTGAGCTTGTTTTTCTGCAACTGGATGGTTCCATCTGGGGGTGATGGGAGACAGTGACAGATCATCAGGCATTAGATTCTCATAAGCAGCATGCAGCCTAGATCCCTTGCATGGCAATTCACAATAGGGTTCATGCCCCTATGAGAATCTAATGCCACTACTGATTGGACAGGAGGTGGATGGAGCTCATACAGTCATGTGAGCAACGAGGAGCAGTTGTATGTACAGATGGAGCTTCACTTGCTCGTCTGCTGCTCACGTCCTGCTGTGTGGCCCCATTCCTAACAGGCCACGGACCGGTACTGCGGGTGGGGGTGGGCCCTACTCTTCACTTTCTTTTGGAATGTTCACTGTCACTGGTTTAAGACCACCTTCATTTCATGAAAGTGAAAAGCAAACTCAGATCCATCAGTGAGTGAATCCCTTGTTTCTATGCTGAAGTGTGGTATGCCCTTCACACTGTTCCAAAATTAAAACATGAAAATCCATAAGCTAGAAAAGTACAATAAATTAGTCATAAAGGAACAAGAATACATTAAATGATCCCAATGCCTGGGAGCAGACCTCTCTGAACTGTGTTGGGAGGATGCTCTTTCTTACAGCCTCTGGGACCCCTGGCTGCCAGCCTGCTGCGGCATCTGGGGCAATCAACATCCTTGGAAGCCCCTTCCACAAGCTGAACCCCCTCTTGCTTGTCTTTCCCTTCGTTTCTTCCTTCCTGCTTGTGCCTGAGTTATTGCAACAGTGTCCAGATGTCCCATCTGTCCTTGTTTCAAGAGACCTGCAGGTGACAGACACATTTGTTTGCTCTCAAACAAATCTTTCCCGTTTAAATTGCTGTCCAGTTGCTCCCGGCTTTTTATCGTTTAAAGTCTAATGCACAGGGCTTGTCTTGTGAGATCCTCTAAAATTTTTTCACCCAAGCCACCCTTGCTGCTCGAGATTGTCTGAGATTATCTGAGTGGACTATGAATGTAATCACAGTGTCTTCATAAAAGAGAGGGATGACGCCAGTGGGGGAGAGGCAATGACCGACAATCGAAGGAGACCGTGGGAGAGGCCAGTGCCAATGGTCTCCCGCAGCCTGCAGAAGGAGCCATGCTTTCAGCCCCTTAAGACTAATTTTGGACTTCTGACTTCTGCAATTTTAAGATAAACAAACCTGTTTTGTTTTAATCCACAGAGTTTGTGAGTTTTATTACAGCAGCCATAGGAACAAATGCATGACTCAGAGGTGGGAATGATTAACTTGAGGGTGAATATCCTTGTGCTTTGTTCCACACCTGCTTAGGAAGTGCTGCTGTCTTCTAAATTCAAGTCATTCTGCTGTAAACCCAGGGGCTGTTCTCCACACTGCTAGACCAGTGTGTGTTTATCTCTTAGAATATTTATTTTTCCCCAAACTCAGTACAATAGTTCTTTATGTCCAAACTCAGATTTCATTTCATCTCTCCCCTCAGAAAGGTTCTTCACATCTAACAATGTCTTCCCAATGTTCCCAATCCAACAATTGAAGATGACCTCCCCTCTCCTCGTCTTTGAGCTACATCGTGGTTATATCTGCAGCATGCAGTTGAACAGTCTTTACCTCCCAAACTATTCTATCAGCTCCTTTAAGGCAAGATTCTTCTGTCAGGATAAAAGCAATAGCAGCAGCCTTGGAGGCAGCAACACCCCAAACCCCTGCCTTGGGGAGCATTCCTCTGCTGCTTCTTGCTAAACATTTTCCAAGGCGTGGCTACAGTAATCTGACCCTTTGTGGAACTTCTCTCAGTTGGGGTTTGCTTAACGTTTTCTCATGGTTAGATTGAAGTTCTGCATTTTTGCCAAGAATAACCCCAAAGTGAGACACCATGTGACCCTCTCCATTGCAAGGAGACTTGGTGTGTGTGTGTGTGTGTGTGTTTGATGGGAAAATATGTTCTTGTTAAGAGAGGAAGTCACACCCGTCCTACTATCTTGGCAGGTGGAGAGGAGGAGAGAAATGGGATCTGGGACATGGACATGGGCTGCAGCTCCAGGACCTTCTCGAATCCCACCATGCAGGGGGGCACTACCCTGGAGGTAGGGATCCTGAAATTCTGCCTTTTCAAGAGCAGCATCTGAAACACCATTGTCTTAATAGAAACTTCTGTTTCCAGGTCTCTTCTGAACCCCTGATTTTTACCCCATGAGTCCTTCCTTATTGAAACCTTCCAGTTCCTTCTCTAATGAGTCTCAAGATTTTCTAGGTTTTGTTTTCTAACTCCCAATCCCCATTACCTCCCTCAGTGGTCAGGCAAAATGGTGAAGCTGTGAGGCTTGTTTTACTTGTTTAGGTGGTAGATTCATGTAAACTCCAAGCGTGGAAGCCATACATGATGAATGTACCTTACTCTTTCCACTGCACTGTATTTACTTTTTATTTTATAACACGGACAATGCTCCTTTTCCTTGACACTTGTAGATCACTGGCATTGCCTTTAACCAGCTATAATTGAGCATGAAAAATGCATTGAAGACTCTACGAACCAAAACATCAACCTAAAGCCTTTCCTCTGTGGTGTACGTGGCTCTTTCCCTTGTGATGTCATGATAATTTTATAAATAAGTAGTAGGCAATTGGGAAAGGAAAAGTTGTGATTTTTGAGTCCTCCAAACACAGGTAACAGAAGGAACTCTCCAGTCATCAAAAATAAAAAATCCTTGAATCCCTTCCCTCCATCTCCTGTGTCCATGAGACCAAAGTCTGTTCCATAGAAAGTCCAACACAACTTGTCAGTCAATTGAACTGAGAAGTTGCCAGTTTTTTGCCCCCAGCCATGAAGAGACAATAAGCAGGGGGAGTAAGAAAGCATTCAGGAGGAGGTCAGAGCAGTTTTTAGTTTGTGGAGGATCCGAAGGAGAAAGGGGTTGTCTGGATTTTGTTTTGCTCTCAATAACGGCACATTAGCAAGAGCCAGAGTGCCTTGCCTTTGCTAGTGTCCTGGGGAGAAAGGTTTCCTATTAGAAAAAAGCAGAGGGAGGGAGGATAAGGTTATGTCTGAAGAGTGTGGAAGGACAGGGGCATGAACTTTGACATACATGAACCACACAAATCCTGCCTTCACTTGGAGGGAGTGGCAGGCAGAATCGGGCTCCCCTAAAAGCTGTCCATGTCCTAATCCCTGGAACCTGAGAATATGTTACATCACAGATGGACATGGAATTAAGGCCTGTACCAGGCCTTGAAATGGCGTGATTATCCTGGATTATGTGTGTGGGCTCAGTGTAATCATGTGAGTTCTTAAAAATGGAAGATGGAGGCATAATCCCCAGAGGGATGAATCTCCAGGGGGAGGAAACAGCTGGAGGCTTCTAAAGTGTGAGACAGACTCAACCCAGTGCTGCTGGCTGCAAAGATGGAGGAAGAGGCGTGAGCCACAAAGTGCGGGTGGTGTCCAAGAGACAGTCAATGAGGAACAGGCGCCTCAGTCCCATCACAAGGAGCTCTGTCCTGTCAACCACCTGGATGAGAAGGAAATGGGCTTCCTTAGAGCCTCCAGGAGGGAACTCAGTCCTTCCGACATTTTGATTTTAGCATGATGAGACCTGTGTCAGACATCCGACCTCCAGAACTGTGTAAAATTATAAAATTGTGTTGTCTTAAGGTGCTAAACTTGTGATTAATTTGCTACAGAGCACACACACAGCTCAGTGGCCCACAGGAAAGCATCGTGTATACAGAGTGCACCCAGACAGTGAAGATAAAGGGAAAGATTTTACGCTTTATGCACCATTTTCCATTCCACGGTGGTTCAAAAGCTTTGAATGCATGGGCTTTGTCACAGCTGTTTGCTAACACAAAATTGAAGTTGCTGGAAATCGAATCTTTGGGTAAACAGAGCGCTGCTACAGCTGACCATACAATGAGAAATGACATCCACTTGGGCTGGGAATTAATGGCTTGTTTGTTTTATTGTTTTCTTTTATTATTTTCCTATTTAACTATTCACTTTTTTCCCAATAAACATCATGTTTTAGAATAACAATGTAACAATTTGTTGTACCCTGTCTGGTGTTTTGCAGCAGGAGCTGGAAATCTGAAAAACATTTTTCTCTCTTTTCAGTGGCAGTGTTCTGAATTCCTAAATTGCTACAGTTTTTCAGGCCCAGTAAGACGTCCAGGTCATATTGAGTGTCTGCCACGAACTCCTGATTTCCTGTGTGATCTTCCCACTCGTGCATATGTTTTTCATATGTTTCTACTCGTTTTACCTATTGTCTGGCATGTGGCAGGGTCACTTAGTCCATATGGACATCATGTATTTTCGAGGCCACAGAAAGCAATAATTTTCAAAGATAACCAAGGACAGCTCCAGAAAGTGCCTTCAGTAGACATATCAGGAGATATTTTGATCCCTTAAGACCAGACCCTGATGGAGCTTGATTTCCTGCACTCTTGCAATCATCCCTGCTGAATTTTGGGCCCTCTGTTCCTTCTTTCTGACATTCAGCTCCCTCTTGCTGCCTGTGGTCTTCACCTTGTGTTACTGGAAAGGTCCTGACACTTTTTAACCTAACTCCCATTCATGCAATCATTATGAATGTATACAACATTTAAAATCTCTTGGCTTTAAGTCTTAATAAGTATAACTTTATTAAAGGATGACTAGAGTCCCCATGACCCCTATAGCCTAGGGGAACCCTGTTTCACCAGCTTTCCTCTAGTCTGGTGAAGACCCTCCAGTTCCATGCAGAGCTTCCTCCCCAGGTGTTCCTGGGCATCCCTTTGAGATACCTTGTATGTTTCATAGGACATAGTGCTGTCCTATAGACATAGACATTTCTGCCAGGTGCTGGCTGTGTATTGTTCTGCTACAAACACTGCAGTCTCTAGTCAGGGGTGACAGCTGCTCTGCCCAGCACTGCAGTTCATTGCTACCAACAGCAGAGACTTTAAGCAAGCAGAGCTTCACATTACTGTGTCATGAGGTATGGAGTAAGAGCCCTGGGCTCTTCATGCAGGATATCTTGCTAGATGGGTGCCCTGGCAATGTGGCCTGCATTTCATCCCTTGCAGTGATTTTAGCAAAACAGACCTCTGTTTTTCATTGCAAATTCTTCCCTCCGTAGAGCTCAGACCCAAATCTAACAAAATGTGGGGATGCTTTGTCCTTCTTGGAATTTCCCATCTCTTCTGAGAATCAAGGCTTTGTTCCTGGGTTGATTTCATTTTGGATGACCCCAGGCTTTACTTCTCTCCATGTCTTATCAAATCAGGACTTGATCTGTCTCTGTGCCTGACAGCCCTCCCAGGAGAGAATCACGCAAGCAACCTGCAGCAACTCTGAAAAGAGTGTAATCCATGAGCTCATTTAATATGCAAATGGTGACTAGCATCCCATCGTCATCCATACCATCTCAGAACACGAAAAGAAGGTGCATGTGAGCAGTTGCTCGTGACGGCTTCTCACCCACACCGTGAGAATTCTTTGCTTCTTTTGCAGCTTGCAGTGCACTTGAATGTGGTGGGTTGGGTTTCCATGGATCACATCTTCATGGCTGGATGATGGCTTGCTTACTTCTATTACATTAAGCCTAACCTGGCATATAACACACAGTAGACCCTTACGAATGTTTCAAATGCATTTTTCATGAAATACTAGATGAAATTAACCAACGATAAAGGCTTGGTAGATTGATCCTCATCTTTATGGATATTTGATTTCATTCTCTGCTCTGGTTGTCATTGCACACAGTTACTCTGTGGGCTTCATCCCTTAGCTTTGTGCCTCGACACCTATAGCTCCAATGTTATCAGTTTTATCAAACATTAGTAGATTTTTAAGAACAATTTTAGGTGTATGGAAAGATCTATCATATAATAGAGTTTCCCTGTACCCTTCTTTTCTCTGACACAATTTGTCCTATTGTTTACATCATGTGTGGTATATTTGCTAGAATTTATTAACTAATACTGATGCATTAACTATGGTCCACAGTTTCCATTAAGGTTCAGTCTTGGATTGTACACTTCATGAGTCCTGTCAAATGTATGATGGTGTGTTTGCATCTTTGTAGTATGACAGAGAGTATTTTCGCTGCTCTAAAAATTCCTCTGCGCTCCACCTATTCATCCTGCCCTCTCCCACCTCCTGACAACCGCAGATCCTTTTGCCGTCTCCATGGTTTTGCCTTTTCCAGAGTGTCATATAGTTGGAATCATACAGTAGGCAGTCTTTTCAGATTGGCTTCTGTCACTGAGTACTAGGCATTGATGGTCTCTCCATGTCTTTTCATGGCTTAATAATTCATTTATTTATATCACTTAATAATATTTTATTTATTTATTTGTTTATTTATTGTTGAGACAGTGTCTCACTCCATCACTCAGGCTAGAGTGCAGTGTCACAATCTTGGCCCACTGCAACTTCCACTTCCTGGGTTCAAGCAATTCTCCCACCTCAACCTTCCAAGTAGCTGGGATTACAGGTGCCTGCCACCACGCCCGGCTAATTTTTGTATTTTTCTTAGTGACAGGGTTTCACCATGTTGGCCAGGCTGGTCTCGAACTTCTGACTTCAAGTGATCTGCCCGCCTCGGCCTCCCAAAGTGCTGGGATTACATGCGTGAACCACCGTGCCCAGACATAGTCTTTCATTTATAAAGGTACCACAATTTGTTTATCTGTTCACCTATTGAATGACACATTGGTTGCTTCCAAGTCGTGGTAATTGTGAATAAAAGCTACTTTTAAATGGTGGATGGGAGAGAAAGGAAACACAAACACATGTTCAAGCTGAGATGAAAATTAACAGTGTTTTTAGGTGACATACATAATGAAGTCTTCTATATCTTTATCTTAGTTTTATTTTATTGTATCTCTGTTATGTATAATATAAAAAATTTCTAATTTTCCATTATCCTTTGCTTGAAATTTTCAGATAACTTGTTGTAAAACTTCCCATGTTACACAATAAGAATACAAAGATCAAGCCTTTTATTTTTTAAAAAATCTTTACAATGCAAGAAGTGTTTGTGTGCCTATGAGAATTTTGATACAGTGTGCATATGATAGAGATCGGTTTTCTCTAAGGCTTTCTACAGGGATTCCCATCACAGCTGGGGTTGTCTTCTCTCTGCTGCTTCTCCCTTGCTTCACTTAACATATCCATGCAAGCCTTGCACCAGCTAAACCCTTGTAGGAAGCAATGGAGATGTCTGTGATCAGAGGACCTCGCGTGGTCAGCAGCATTGCCAGCCTGGGCAGGCAGTTGGAAGCTCAGGACCCACTCCTGGGAACCGTCATTACTCACTGATTCCTGGATTTGAAAGAGGGAAGGAAAACACTCTAAAATTATTTTAAGTGAACATTTTAGTCAAAGGCATAGCACATTTGTTTCTCAGTGGAATTGCTACCAATCAACCCAGCAATCTGCTGCAGATGGTTTTGCTTTTCCTGCACCCCATCCTCATATGGCATCAAGAGCTAGCTCGTGGCTGGACGCAGTGGCTCACACCTGTAATCATAGCACTTTGGGAGACTGAGGTGGGTGGATCACCTGAGTTCAGGAGTTCGAGACCAGCCTGACCAACATGGCAAAACCCCGTCTGTGTTAAAAATACAAAAAATTTAGCCAGGTGTGGTAGAAAAAAAAAAAAAAATTAACAGTGTGATGGTGGGTGCCTATAATCCCAGCTACTCAGGAGGCTGAGGCAGGAGAATCACTTGAACCTGGCGGGCGGAGGTTGCAGTGAGCCAAGATCACGCCACTTCACTCCAGTCTGGGCGAAAGAGCAAAACTCCATCTAAACAAAGAGAGAGAGAGAGAGAGAGAGAGAGAGAGAGAGAGAGAGAGCGCTCTTATGATCACTGTGGTCTCCATCCCTAGTCTCTACTCCTACAGGGATGTATCACCCGTGATCACTCCAGCCTTCCAGTCTAAATTACAGGCAGCAGGAAATGAGGCAGGTTTCATCCAAAACAACTCTTAGCAACATAGGACTGTTTCTTTTATTATTATTATTATTTTATTTGAGGTTCAGGGATACATGTGCAGGTTCTTTTGTTTTGTTTTTCTTATATTTATTTATTTATTCTGGAGATGGAGTCTTGCTCAGTCTCCCAGGCTGGAGTGCAGTGGCATGATCTTGGCTCACTACAACCTCCATCTCCTGGGTTCAAGCAATTCTTCTGCATCAGCCTCCTGAGTAGCTGAGATTACAGGTGTATAACACCACGCCCAGTTAATTTTTGTATTTTCAGTAGAAATGGAGTTTCACCATGTTGTCCAGGCTGGTCTGGAACTCTTGACCTCAAATGATCTGCCTGCCTCGGCCTCCCAAAGTGCTCGGATTACAGGTGTGAGCCACTGCCCCGGGCCCAGGTTTGTTATATAGGTATATTGTATGTCACGGGGGTTTGGTGTACAGATAATTTTGTCACCTGGGTAATCAGCATGGTACCCGATAGGTAGTTTTCCATCCTCACCCTCCTTCCATCCTCCACCCTCCAGTGTCCCCTGGGGTCTGTTGTCTTCTTCTTTGTCCATGTGCACTCAGTGTTTAGCTTCTACTTATAAGTGAGAACATGCAGCCTTTGCTTTTCTGTTCCTGTGTTAGTTTACCAAGGATGATGGCCTCCAGTTGCATCCACATTGCTGCAAAGGACACGATTTCCTTCTTTTTTAATGGCTGTATTGTATGGTACATATGCATCATATTTTCTTTATTTCTTCTACCATTGATGGACATTTAGGTTGATTCCATGTCTTCACTATTGTGAATTGTGTGGCAATGAACATATGTGTGCATATGTCTTTATGGTAGAATGATTTAAATTCTTTTGGGTATATAATGGGATTGCTGGATCAAATGGTAATTCTGTTTGAAGTTCCTTCGGAAATTGCCAAACTGCTTTCCACAATGGCTGAACTAATTTACAGCCCCACCAACAATGTCTAAATATTCCCTTTTCTCCACAACCTTGCCAGTGTCTGTTATTTTTTAGACTTTGTAGTAGTAGCCATTCTGACTGGTGTGAGATGGTATCTCACTGTGGTTTTGATTTGCATTTCTCTAGTGATTAGTGATGTTGAGCTTTTATTCATATCCTCATTGGCCATGTGTATATCTTCTTTTGAGAAGTTTGTGTTCATGAGCTTTGGCCACTTTTCAATGGGGTTGTTTTTTGCTTGTAAATTTAAGTTCCTTACAGATTCCGGATATTGGACCTTTGTTGGATGCATAGTTTGCAAATATACTTTCCTATTCTGTAGCTTGTCTGTTTACTCTATTGATAGTTTCTTTTGCTATACAGAATCTCTTTAGTTTAACTAGGTCCCATTGGTCATCTTTTTTTTTTTTTTTTTTTTTTTTTTTTTTTTTTTTTTTGGTTTTTTTTTTTTAAT
>NW_016826183.1:491787-547289 GCF_001698545.2 Rhinopithecus bieti
GCGGGGAGGGGCACTGACAAGCTTCTTATTACTGATTCAAGTTTGGAATTTGTTATTGGTTTGTTCAGAAATTCAATTTCTTCCTACCTCAGTAATGGGAGGTTGTATGTGTCCAGGAATTTACCCATTTCTTCTAGGTTTTCTAGGTTGTATGCATAGAGGTGTTCACAGTAGTCTCTGATAGTTATTTGTATTTCTGTGAGATCAATGGTAACATTCCGTTTGTCATTTCTGATTGTGTTTATCTGGATCTTTTCTCCCTTTTTCTTTATTATTTTAGCTAGCCATCTATCTTGTGTGTGTATATATATGTGTATATATATATATATTTTTTTTTCAAAAAACCAACTCCTGGATTAGTTGATGTTTTGTATTTTTTGTTTGTTTGCAACTTAATTTCCTTCTCTTCAGCTCTGATTTTGGTTATTTCTCATGTTCAGCTAGCTTTGGGGTTGCTTTGCTCTTATTTCTCTATTTCCTCTAGTTGTGATGTTAGGTTGTTAATTTGAGACATTTCTAACTTTTCGATGTGGGCGTATAGTGCTATAAACTTCTCTCTTAACACTGCCTTAGCTATGTCCCAGAGATTCTGGTATGTTTTATCTTTGTTCTTATTAAGTTAAAATACTTTCTTGATTTCTGCTTTAATTTCATTATTTAGCCAAACATCATTCAGGAGCAGGTTGTTTAATTTCCATGTAATTATATGGTTTTGACTTATTTTCTTAGTATTTATTTCCGTTTTTATCACTCTGTGGTCCAAGAGCATGGTTGGTGTGGCTTTTTTTAACTTGCCAATTGTTGTTTTATGTCTGATTGTGTTGAATTTTAGAGTTTGTGCCACGTGCAGAAGAGAAAAACTTATATTCTGTTGCTTTTGGCTGGAGTGTTCGTAGATGCTTATTAGGTCCATTTAGTCAAGTGTCAAGTTAAAGTTCTGAATATCTTTGTTTGTTTCCTGCCTTGATAATCTGTCTAATACTGCCAGTGGGGTGTTGAAATCTCAACATGGGAGTATTTTCAAAGGAAACTAGGAAATGATTAGATCTAAATCAGAGAAACACAAAAAGGAGGAAGTGAGCTTAGATTATCTTTTCTGAAATTTTTAGCTTAAAGAAGCTAAGGTTGACTCTGGGTATACTTGTATATTGCAAAAGTATATCTAGAAATATTCGGTCAGTACCAGAGATGGTCCTTTATCATACAACCATATTGAGATGAGTTGATGTCAAGAGAATGCTGCCTAAAATGCTCGAGGGTGAGTGGCATGTTCATCTTCATGATGAGTCAGTGCAGTGCAGGTAGTCAGCTTTGCAATGGTCTCAGCCTTCCCTCTGGGAGTGCGCATTTGGTAAACCTTGGGAATCTAGAGTTTTGAAAGTCGCTTCTCTGAAGAAAAATAAATCCCTTTGGGAGAATGGATAACTGTGAGGGAAGACGGACTCACCCAAATCGAAAACTGGCAGCAGATTCCAATGAATTTCACAAAATTAAACATGATATTCTGTGGCTTTTAGATTTTTTTAGAAATAAGATCTTTGCAGTAACTCAGTGGTTGGGGGAGGCTTGTTTTATTTTGGAGGGTGTGTGTGTGGGAAAGCTTAAATGCCAGTGTTCTTCACTTTAAGAAACACAAATCGATAACATCTTAATCATTTAGGAGGTACATAGTCACCAGCTTCGTGGCCTTTACAGAACACATCACTACTTTGAGAAATGGAGTTATTATGTTAAATATCTCTAATAGTTCCAAAATGTTACTGCTTTGGGAGTGTCATCAGATACTAAAATAATAAAGTACATTTTAATGTAATTGAGTGTGTGGACCATAATGTGACCACATACCATGAAGTTCGCATATTGGCCAGCACAGGATAGCATTTGGGTTCTGAATTAAAGCTGAAGGATGTCACATGGCACCCACTACTGTAAATGTATCCATCTTTATTTCAGAGATTTCATAGTGTAAAGAAAAAGAATTTGTGTGTCCTCAGAGCCACCTCTGGTTGCCAATATTCCGAAATCCTGAGTTGCAGTGCAAGAGGCAGTCAGTCAGAAGTGGCTCAGGCTGGCTCATCAGGGCTTGTATCCTGTGGTAGTTGTCATGGATGAGCTTCCCAGAATATTTCATGTAGCTTTTGTGGGTCTAAGACAATGAGAAATCAGGCACCAAGGCATTCTCACCTACAATTTTCAACTTTCCATGTTCGAGAACTCAAAACTTGCTGATACCAATTATTGTCCAATGAGGATTTCATTTTTCTGAGATGGAAGCCTTGGCTGGTTTTGCTGACACAGCCACCCATTATTTCCAAGACAGACACCACAATCATACTTGTCACCCAGAGGCTGGTAGCTGCGATTTACCTGTATAATTCTGTCATCCCTGTAACTTTGTTTTCTCTTCTGTCCTTGTGGATTAGATATGTCACGTGCTATTCTAACTTCACAAAAGTTTCTCCCAGTGAAAAGAGAGGGGAACTATCTGTACTTGGATGAATCTACCTTAAAAAAAAAAAAAAAAAAAACAGGGTTTATTTCAGGACATAGTTGTAGGTTGGTTGCTCAGGATTAGGTTTCTCTGGAAGGAAGATTGCTTGGTACAAGAATCTCAGCTCATCAAGTTCTATTTAATTCAATGGCAGTTTGAGGGGTACCAATGCAGACTGGATTCTGGAGTCCAACATTGATATCCAGTTCTTGGGGGGCCCCAGGAGGTTGCTCCCACTTGGTTCTCTGAAAGTATGAGCCATTTAACTGCATTGGAACCCCTCTTTCTCTAGGAATAGTTGTATTCATGTTAGAAATCCGGAATCCAATCTAGGAGACTAAAATTCACCTTTCGTGCTCCTTTCTTTCTAGGTAATTCCCTGAAAATCAGGGTAAATTAATCTGGCAACAGGTGCCAGATCCATGACGGTGGGAAAAATTTCACGTTGTTGACCCCATGGATGGTCTCATCAGGGCATGGAGCTCTTGTCAGAATGGAATTCAACAGCAACAGGTGCCAGGTCCATGACGGTGGGAAAAATTTCACGTTGTTGACCCCATGGATGGTCTCATACCAGACATCATGCCCTTTAGTTTGGCACTGGTGTGACTGAGGAAGGATGACAATGAACAGACAGCTCACCTGGTTCTTACAGCCTCCCCCTCTGCAGAGATGCCCTCTGGTAGGCAATTGTATGGCTTGCAAAACATCTTCACAGCCTGCACCTATCATGAAAGATCCTTCTATGCACCTGTTACCCAGACTTTCAACCCCAAAAGACTGTTCATTCCAAGTCCCTGACCATAAAACCAACTCACATAGCTTGTAAATCAATATACAGCTGTTTCTCTTCTGTCTTTTAACCTGGAAAATGTGAACAGTAAATTATATTGCTCAAAATTCTGGCCACCACGATAATTTTCCCTCACCTCTATCATTTATGGACATCCCTGGGTGATGCCATAATGTTGTACCTGTCAACCATTGGTTGGTGCCACCATATTGTAAAAAGGATCTATATACAAAGCCTGAGTATTGTTCTTCTTCCTCAGTCAACTAATCCATAGGGTTGCACACTGCAAACAAATACACAATCTAATGAGTTCATTAAGTGTTAAATAACTAGGTACCTGGTATTTTTAATTATTTATCTTGTGGAGAAAGTGAAAGTTTCCTTAAAGTCTTTAAATTTTAAAGTGGTGTTAGTTTTTGTTATGCTGTGATACAGTATTTTTGTCCAGTTGTGGCTACATTGCTGGACACAATGTCCAGCTGTGATACAGTATTTTGTCCAGTTGTGGCTACATTGCTGGACACAATGTAGGACACAATAGGGAACTCTGCATGAGGTCATAGGTGTGAGCTGAGGGACAGGAGCAAGAGAAGAAGTGAGTTCCATGAGATCTGTGCCAAATGGTCATGCTGCTCATTTGTGCTTTCAGGACTCTATGAAACCCTATATGTTGCATGCGTTGCTACTTGATGATGGGTTTCCTGCTACTCACACCCAGTCTTATGGCTTGGAGACTATAAGGGTTCAATAGCAAGTTGGAAGATGTGCATCAAAAGCAGAATATTTTTCTGAAGTTTTATTTAGAAACCTAAGGTTCTGTGCTTTGAGTCATTGGTTGGAGTGGACCTTAGTCCCTGTTCAGTACCCCTGCTTTTCACAGATACTTCCAGTGCCATTGGAGGTGCTGATTCATAAAACACATGTTGGAGAGCAATGTAGCCACAACTGGACAAAAATACTGTATCACAGCATAGCAAAAACTATCACCACTTTAAATTTTAAAGACTTAAAAAAAACTTTCACTGTCTCCACAAGATAAATAATTAAAAATACCAGGTACCTAGTTATTTAACACTTAATGAATTCATTAGATTGTGCATTTGTTTGCAGTATGCAATGATACTGTAAAGACCAAGATGCTAATTATATTTTCCTTCTACACTGAAATGAACATATAATGTAACCAAAATAATAAAACATTATGTTAAAAATACATAATTAATACAAAAAGACTGCAAAATCAAATGCATAAACAAGGAAATACTAAAGTAAAGTTTTTTTTATAAATACAGATGTTGTTGATTAGGGGTTTGTTGTTGGAGAAAGAGATAGGAGTCTGTAGTCACTGTTGCTGTTTGGTGGATGGTGAATGTCAACAAGAGTAAGCAGGTGAAAGAGACAGTGTCCATGACTTGGGGCTGGTCCACATCTAAACTCACAGAAATGGTAGGTGGTCTCTCTTCATCATATATGATGCCCTAGAAGTGAATAATCAGGAGGCATGCAATTGGTAAAACATTAAGAAGAGAGAGAGAGAGAGAGAGAGAGAGAGAGGAAAAGAGAGAGAGAGACAGAGAAAGAGAGAGAGACAGAGAAAGAGAGAAGAGAAAAAAGAGAGAAAGAAAGATAAGAAAGGAAGGAAGGAAAGAAGAGAGAAGGAAAGAAAGAAAGAAAGAAAGAAAGAAAGAAAGAAAGAAAGAAAGAAAGAAAGAAAGAAAGAAAGAAAGAAAGAAAGAAAGAAAGAAAGAAAGAAAGAAAGAAAGAAAGAAAGAAAGAAAGAAAGAAAGAAAGAAAGAAAGAAAGAGAAAGAAAGAGAAAGGAGGGAGGAAAGAAGGAAGGAAGGAAGGAAGAAAGGAAGGAAGGAAAGGAGGAAGGAAAAAGCCATGTGTACTAATTCGCCAGGGTTGCCATAACAAAGTACCACTTGCCAAGTGGCTTAAACAACACCACTTTATGGTCTAATAGCCTGGAGCCTGGAAGTCTTAAATCAAGGTGTTGACAGGGTTGGTGCCTTCTGAGGCTGTGAGGGAGAATCTTCTCTCTGGCTCTCTCCTGGCTTCTGGGGGTTGCTGGCAATCTTTGGAGTTCTGTGGCTCGGGCAGTCTACCTGAGCTTCACACAGTATTCTTCCTGTATATGTATCTGTCTAAATCCAAATTTCCCTTTTATAAAGACATTAGTCATATTACATCTGGGCCCATCTTAATGACCTTATATTAACTCAATCATTTGCAAGGCTCTATTTCCAAATACTCACAGGTACTGGGGATCAGACTTTCAACATCTTTTTGAGGGACACAATTCAATACACAACAGCATATGTTTGCATTCCCTTTGTTTGTGAATGTACAATTTCTGAATGTACAACACAACTGTACTTGAAATTGTATCTTTAATATGATGTTTTTGTTCAAGTCCTTGTCAAACTCATTTGGAATAGCAATCATTTTTCTGCATTCTTTAATGTTTCTTGCAAGCATTTGTCCTGATATATTTGTGACTTTTCTTCTTCCTTTCCCTCTGTCCACTGGAGGGATTGGTGTTATGGCCAGTCCGTTCCTGGGGTAAGTTCCCTGTGTTTCAGCATTTTCACTGTGCATTTCACTAAATTCAGCCTCCTTAGCAAAGTCTGAGAACATTTGTTTTGAATTTATCACTTTTCTCTAACTTTGGAAGTGTTCCCAAAATGAGAGGCCAATTTTTTAAAAATAAACTTTCTGTTTTAGAGCAGTTTTAGGTTTACAGAGAAATTGTAAGCATAGTATAGAAAGTTCCCACATACTTGACATCCAGTTTCTCCTATTTTTAATATCGTACATTAGTATAATATCATTGTTATAACAAATGGATCATTATTTATACATTGTTAGTAACTAAAGTTTATATGTTTTTCATGTTTCCTCAGTTTTTATCTAATGTCCCCTTTCTGTCCCTGGATCCCATCAAAGATATCTTGTTACATCTAGTAGTCATGTCTTGTTGGACTCCTAATGGCTGTGGTAGTTTTGCAGACATCCCTTGTTTTGGATGATCTTGATGATTCGAGGAGTATGGGGTAAGATGATCTATAAGAATGTCCCTCAACTGGACTTGTCTGATGTTCTCTCATGATTATCCTGGGGTTATAGTCTTCCAGTAGGAAGACCACAGAGGAAATGTGACATTTTCATCACATTGTATCAAGGGTACATATATCAACATGACTTAACACTTTTGATATTGATGTTGGTCACCTGGCTGGGGCAGTGTTTGTCAGATTTCCCCAATGTGAAGTACACTTGCTCCTGTCTATATTGTCTAGACTCTAGAATGCTAGACTCTAGAAAGTCTAGACACTTTTTCATATCTAGACTCTTTGGGAGAGCCTAGACCTGAGGAGTGGAGATTTGTGATACAACATCTTCAGGGAACAATAGCTACAGAAATAATTTGGGATTCTTTTGCAACTGAGATTTGTTGCTTCCATTTTCTTTACTTATTTATTGAGTTCTTCCTTTAGATCAGAACAAATATATGGACATTCATTGTATAGATTAATACTCCTTTATTTTACTGTTCAAAGTGTTTGCACTTTGGACATTGGCAGTTCTTTTAGTGGGAATTTGTATTTGACATCCCTCCATATCTTAGTCCTTTCAGGGTTCTATTTCAAATTGCCATAGACTGAGTGGCTTATAAACAACAGAAATTTATATCTCATACTTTTGGAAGCTCAGAAGTCTAAGTTCAGGGTGCCAACATAGTTGGGTTCTGGTGAGGGCCCTGTTCCAGGCTGCAGACTGCTTTCTTCTCATTGTATATTCATACAATGAAAAAATGGTGAGAGAGCTTTTTAGGGTTTCTTGTATAAGGGCACTAGTCCTATTACTGCTTTAACAGCCTGATGGGTTCTTCTTGCCTGCTGCCCAAAATTGCCAATGCACTGAGACAGTAGGTTTTGCAGCAAAGAGAGAGTTTAATAATCACAGGTCCAGCCAAGCAGAAGGATGTGAAACGTTTCTCAAATCCCCTGCCCCAAGAAATTGGAGGCCAGGATTTAAAGGATAATTTGAGGGTAGAGGTATAGGGACTTGGTGCTACTTTTTGGTTGGGGATGAAACCATAGGAGTATACAAACCGTCTTCATGTGCTAAGTCAATTCCTGTGGGGTTGGGGGTCACAGTTGAGTCGGTTCATTGGTATGAGTCACGGGTCTCATTGGAGTCAGTTGGTTGCCAGAATGCAAAAGTCTGAAAAACATTTCAAAGACCAGTCTTAGGTTTAGACAATAGTGATGTGATCTATAGGAGCAATCAGGGAAGTTATTGAAAAAAGGCAAACTAGGAAACAATAGCTGATGAATGTTTATGCCTACATTTTAGCAGAATTCAGGCCCCTCCCGTAATTCTAAACTTGTGGCCTTGTGTTAGTCTTACAGAGGTGGTTTTTGTCCCCAGCAAGGAGGGGTCAGTTTCAGGAAGGAACTATTATTATCTTTATTTTAAATTTAACAAATGCAGTTGGCTTATGAGGTTAGACACAAGGTGGAGTCAGTTAGGATAGATTGCTTTTATTGTTATAATTTTTGCAAAGGCAGTTTCAGTGATGGTTCTATCCTCATGATTTAATCACTTCCCAGAGAATGGCCTACCTTCCACATCCTAATGCCATCACATTGGGAGTTAGAATTTCAACATATGAATTTTGGGGACACACAAACATTCAGACCATAACATTCCATCAGTGTTTGATGCTATAAGATGTGTCATCTTGTGTACATTCTTCCCAGTATTATAATAAGCCATTTCTCTAAGTAGTCCTTGTTCCTTGCTTAATGAATAGCATTAAAAACCAAGATCTGAGTGCTTGTGTGCTCTTTTCTACAAGAGTGTCTGTTTCTAGGTCCTCTCACTTGACAGATCAAGGGAATATATGTGTATACTAACCCCAGAAGTACACATATCTAACATTTCTATACATAGCCATGCATCTCTATTAAGTTAACTACAAGTTTGTATTGATGTCTCTGTGGGGTCAAAGGCCACAAAGGGATTAAGGGTCAAGGTCTGCTGAAAAATCACTGACCTGAGGTCGACTGATTAATAGGAGAAAATGTATACAGACTTATTTAATGTGTATACACAGAAGCCTTCAGAATGAAAACCCACCCCTCAATGAGTTACAGAAGTTTATATACCATCTTGAAGTTACAGAAATAATGGGGGCTTGGATCTTGGTTACGGTAGGAGAAGAATTTCGTTGAGGGGCAATCAATGATTGTTATGGAGAATGATTGGATGGGGAACATAAATTAACTTGCAAATTGGTATTTTTGGGATTCAAATGATCCTTGGACACAATCATTACCTTGCAAAAGGGTCTGTTCACGTTTGGTTACATACATGATCTTACAGGGAGGGGAAGAGAAAACAATTATCCTCCTTGGTGGGTCTGAATCTCAGGCAGATAAAGAAAATCTAACAAGAACTATAAACCACTGCTCAATGAAATAAAAGAGGACACAAACAAATGGAAAAACATTCCATGCTCATGGATAGGAATAATCAATATCATGAAAATGGCCATACTGCCCAAGGTAATTTATAGATTCAATGACATCCCTATCAAGCTACCAATGACTTTCTTCACAGAATTGGAAAAAACTACTTTAAAGTTTATATGGAACCAAAAAAGAGCCCTCATTGCCAAGATAATCCTAAGCCAAAAGAACAAAGCTGGAGGCATCATGCTACCTGACTTCAAACTATACTACAAGGCTGCAGTAACCTGGTACCAAAACAGAGATATAGACCAATGGAACAGAACAGAGCCCTCAGAAATAATACCACACATCTACAACCATCTGATCCTTGACAAACCTAACAAAAACAAGAAATGGAGAAAGGATTCCCTATGTAATAAATGGTGCTGGGAAAACTGGCTAGCCATGTGTAGAGCTGAAACTGGATCCCTTCCTTACACCTTATGCAAAAATTAATTCAAGATGGATTAAAAACTTAAATACTAGACCTAAAAACATAAAAACCCTAGAGGAATACCTAGGCAATACCATTCAGGACATAGGCATGGGCAAGGACTTCATGTCTAAAACACCAAAAGCAATGGCAACAAAAACCACAATTGACAAATGGGATCTAATTAAATCAAAGAGCTTCTGCACAGCAAAAGAAACTACCGTCAGAGTGAACAGGCAACTTAGACAATGGGAGAAAAATTTTGCAATCTACCCATCTGACAAAGGGCTAATTTCCAGAATCTACAAAGAACTCAAACAAACTTACAAGAAAAAATCAAACAACCCCATCAAAAAGTGGGCAAAGAATATGAACAGACACTTCTCAAAAGAAGACATTTATGCAGCCAACAGACACATGAAAAAAATGCTCATCATCACTGGCCATCAGAGAAAGGCAAATCAAAACCACAATGAGATACCATCTCACACCAGTTAGAATGGTGATCATTAAAAAGTCAGGAAACAACAGGTGCTGAGTAGGATGTGGAGAAATAGGAACACTTTTACACTGTTGGTGGGACTGTAAACTAGTTCAACCATTGTGGAAGTCAGTATGGGGATTCCTCAAGGGTCTAGAACTAGAAACACCATTTGACCCAGCCATCCCATTACTGGGTATATACCCAAAGGATTATAAATCATGCTGCTATCAAGACACATGCACATGTATGTTTATTGTGGCACTGTTCACAATAACAAAGACTTGGAACCAGTCCAAATGCCCATCAATGACAGACTGGATTAAGAAAATGTGGCACATATACACCATGGAATACTATGCAGCCGTAAAAAAGGATGAGTTCATGTCCTTTGTAGGGACATGGATGAAGCTGGAAACCTTCATTCTCAGCAAACTATCACAGGGACAAAAAACGAAACACCGCATGTTCTCACTCATAGGTAGGAAGTGAACAATGAGAACTCTAGGACACAGTGTGGGGAACATCACATATCGGGGCCTGTTGTGGTATGTGATGGGGGGAGGGATAGCATTAGGAGATATACCTAATGTAAATGACAAGTTAATGGGTGCAGCACACCAACATGGCACATGTATACATATGTAACAAACCTGCATGTTGTGCACTTATGCCCTAGAACTTAAAGTAAAATTTAAAAAAAAAAGAAAAAAAAAAAAAGAAAATCTAACTTCTTTAGGAGAGAAAGTGGGAGGGGGAAAGGTCAGAGAAACCTTGAGGCTTCTTTAGTTCGGCATGTCAAAATTCTGGGGTATGGGTTTCTGAGCCTCAACATCTCCTAATGTAATCCATTACTATCTGAATTATTCTAGCCTCTTTCTCTTGATTATCTGTAAATTCTTCCTCCAACAGAGATAAATCTGCCTCCTACCAATCACAATCTGTTCAGTTCATTTTTCAATTCTAGTACACATGTATAATGGTATCAGAATTGTTCATCTATACCTCCATATGTAACAACTTTATCAACCAGAGTGCAGTGCTTAAGCACAGTTTCTTTTATCCTTAATCTTACAAATTTCAGTCCTCTTCATAGTTTCCCCCATCCTCTTTAATGAAGTTGTTTCATATATTTATAATACAGTTATATTATTTTGTCACAGACTGCATTCCTGTGGAGATCCTCCAAATTCCTAATTGATCTCCTTTAATTTGCGTACGTAAAAGTTCATTCTTTGTGCTGTAAATTTTTATGGGTTTTGTCAGATGTATAACGTCGTGTATCTACCATTGCAGTATTACACAGAATGGTTTTATTGTTCTAAAAAAATCCTTCTGTGCTTCACCTATTTCCCCTTTTCCTGAGAACCCCTGGAAACCTCTGACCTTTTTAGTGTCATTATAGTTTTGCCTTTCCCAGAATGTCGTGTAATTGGAATCATACAGCCTTTTCAGATTGCCTTCTTTCACTAAGCAATATGCAGTGAAGATTCATTTACATTTTCTTTTGGCTTGAGAGCTCATTTCCTTTTTATCACTGTTTATTATTCCATTGTATAAATCTATCACAGATCATTTATCCATTCACTTATTGAAGGACATCTTGATTGCTTTCAGTTTTCAGCAATTATGAATGAAAATGCCATAAATATTTATGTTCAGGTTTTTGTTGGGGCATCAGTTTTCAAATTGGTTGGGTAAATACATAGCTGCACCAGTGCTAGATACTAGGGGAAGACTATGTTTACTTTGTAACAAATCGACAATCTACCTTTCAAAGTTGCTGTATCATTTTTCATTTTCACCAGAAATAAATGAGAGCTACTATTACTTCACATATTGTAAGCTTTCTATACTTCAGCCATTTTAATGAGTATGTGGTGCCTTTTGATTTTTAAATGTAATGTTTTCTTTTCAAGATAGACTGATGAGTTATTTCCTTCTTAATGTCAAAATTCTTCCTCAGTTCTTCTTCAAGCATCATTATATGTATCAACACCCCGTTTGACACTTCATCATCAAGCACATGTAATGTGCCTTGAAAGTTTTTATAATTTTTGGCTCCACAAGTTTCAAAGGGAAAACGAAAGACCATTCATATGTTTTTATAAAAGACCAGCACTAAAAGAAAGTCTTGACATATTACCGGGTTAGACAGGTAATATAGTCTGACCTTCCGTTTGGGAGAAGCTGGGCTATACAGGAACACCATCATGGCACACCTATTGGCAACTGGGCTACCAGGATCAAGGTGGATTTAGCCCCCAATAAATTAATACAAAGCAGCTCTTTATTGCCTACTTCTTGAGGTGGAAGGAAAATTCCTGAGAATATGGAAAGAAAAAAGTAACATATCTATCAATATGGGAAATGGATATCCAGGAGACTATCCATTCCATACATCCTGGATATATTAAAACCTTCAGATGCTCTGTAATTTATCTTGCAGCATTGCTCAAAAGTGCCTTCAGTGTGATGAGAAGGTGTGCTGAAACCCAAGCATTGTGTAAATATGAATGAGAATGGTTTTACTTTTCAAATCTTCAGAATCTGAAATTTCTAGATGCTAGGCAGCATCTAGAAATCCCTTTGACTCTGCTTGAAAATCTGTAGTTCTTTTATGAAACTGAACCTTCCTTAAAGAACTTTGTCAAATAGAATAATAACAATAAACTCATACTACTATAATCTGACTTATAACTTCTTTGTGCCAGTGCCACCAGGTCAGTCCATTAGAAAATTTTCTGGCTTTAGATTAGCAGAAATAATAATTTGACCAAATATTTTGCCATTGTATAACATAGATAACCATTTTTTTCAGTCTCCAATATCATTTATCTATTGCTTGCCACACTGCCAATGCTATGTAATTTCTGTATTTGCTAGGGCAGCACCCCACTTCTGATACCAATTTTTATATTAGGAAAGTTTTACTGTAACAATGATGCATAGCACAGTTTCCAAAAATCTCATTGAATTTTATTAGCAACATCAGTTTGTCCTTGGTTGAGTTGCTATGACAATTTACCTCTAGTTGAAGTCAGATTCAAATCTGCTCTAACCCCAATGACTTAGATACAATTGGAAAACTTTTTGGCTTGTTATATTTTAAGTCTTTAATAGTAATTTACTCTGGGGTTATAAAATAATGTGCATTTTATGTGCAGAAGGAAAATACCACAGTTGTATAACGGGCTCTCAAATGAAATTGAATTTGAGTTGGTGGCACTTGTTATCTGAAACATGGGGATTGAAATCAAAGCTGGCATGGAAGTTTTCTATTTTTGGTGGTGACTTGCATTGAGTCATGCTTTCTGCCTCTCAAGTGCTTTGGCATGTGTTATCTCACTGCAGAATAAAAATTTTATAAAGAGGGGACTTAGATGATTTGACCAGTGAAGGAGATGAGAACCAGTTTTTAGGTGACTTGGTCATGATCAAAAGCTTGAAGGTGGTACAGGTACAACTTGATCCAACCAAATCTGACATGCATCTGTGCTCTCTCTACTCTATACCTTTTTTCATGGAGGACAACTTGGAGAGGACTTGCTTTTTTTGAGGTGACAGAGGAAGGACAGGAAGCAGTCTTCTGAAAGTTTCTAGTGTATAATAACCGTATTTCTTAAACATCTGAATCTGCATGGGAACCATTCTAGCTAAGAGACAAGTATACTTTGATTCTGTTGGGCTATTATTGAGTACTCTACCCTGTAGTTCTACATCTGCAATCCTGTGGTTGACACATGTGTGTGTAAAATGAGGTATCATCTAACCACACAAGCTTACATTAATGTTAGTTATCGGAAAAATATTCAAGGAAAAACAGCCAATGTCTCATGAGTACCAAATTACTTCAGGGATGGCCTTACATTTCCAAATTAAATTATTTCAGCAAAGTTTATGCGTAAATTCCAAGCATGCAGCAATTATTTAAGAGATGGTTGCTATGGTAGAAAGTAGTGAACATCCTAATATAGAGATAATCACAGTTCAATTTAAGTTATTCCAAAATGTAAATCCTAGTGAAAAGTTGCTGCCAAAATATCTTACTTGTTGAATAATTTGATATCTGAAGATAGGTCATTCTATTGGAAACTGATATTTTTAATCCTTAGAGAAATTTAATCAAAAATGTTTAAAATCAGCATATTTTCTGAGATCTAACTGTATTGAGTTTTAAGATCTAGATTGTTTGTTTAAGTGTTTTATAATGGTTTACCATATACATAGATGAAATTTTAAACACATTTCTTTAAAGAAGGGCAATTATGTTGTTTATAGTTTGTTTTAATGTTATAGACCCTACAAAATGTCTTGGCTTCCATTGGTTTTATAAAAATTCTCCCCCAGTACTCCCTCATTATTTTACAATAGAAGTGCTGCGATTTTTTTTTTTTTCATATTTTGAGATACAGGGGAATTGAAAAGACTCTGAGAAGCTAGAATATGAGATCATACCCACTAACTGGGCTGAGGTAGACTTACTATAGGAAAGCCCACATTGACAAGATGCAGGAGGAAGCCTAGGCTAGCCTAGTGAATTCACCCACGTGACTTAATAAGTATTTATCACATGATGAAGAATACACTGAGACTATAGGAATTAAGTAACGTAGCACCATCCCAGGCCATGGAGTCAAAGGCTGACAGGAAACAGGGACTACAGTTTTCCCAAGCTGAGGCAGTGACTGACCTCATTGTTAAGTGTTGGCAGAGTGAGTGCTAGCTACCAAGCTCAGAATTTAAGGACAGGGTTTTAGACCCTGGGGAATTTCAGAAATAAAAGCCTAGATCCAGGACCTCAGATATAAAGATTTAAGTACATGTTGTCAAGTAAGAACAAAGCTGGAACTAGATAAAGAGAGACTTTATTAAAAGGGACTGTTTCAATGAAGGGAGGGGAACTATTGATGTAGGGAGCACGCTCTGGCCGTAACATCTGCACTTTTCTCAGCATTCAGCAGAAAAGAGTCTTTTTATAGAAAGAAGTGAATGAGGCTAGAAAGAGCTGGCTTTAGGAAAGTAGGTGGTATGATGGCACAATCCATCAGGGAGTGTTTTTCCCTATGGGTAACTGATTCCTGAGAGAGGTGGTTAAGGAGGGATTGTCTGCTGGTTCAGACGGAGAATAAGTTGAAGTTCAGAGACCTGAGAGAAAGAGAGAGGTTTGGTGGATCAGATATTTTCCTCAGACTGGTGAGTGAGTGCAAAGAGTTCAGCTCATTATTTAGAAGGCAAGGAATGGGAATTTGAAGGATCTCTGTCTGTTTTTTCCGTAGGTAGATGGGGAGCAACTGTGAGTCTTGTCTACGTTACACAGAGAAGAGTGTTTTTTGCAATAAATTGTTTCCCAGAACAAAAGAGGGTGGGTGGGTTTCTTCAATTATCACTATTGTTCAGGATCACAAGGCTCAGGTAAAATTCAACATTGTCAAGGGAACAAAGGACCTAGAACCTTGATGCTAGTGCAACCTCAAGTATAATTCAATACTCAATCCTGACATGCAGGACTTAACACATTCTATTTAAAATCATGACTGATCAGACAAACTCAAGTTGGATGAACTGGTTCTATGGGTAGGAGAGGAATGGTGCACAGATGAAGAGGCAGGTAGGGTCTGAACTAAAGTAACAGGTGTGCTAGTCCCACTCTGTTGGGTCACTGAATCCCTCTTACAATACTGGTTCCATTGCAGAACTTTCTGTAGATGAGTTTCTTGTATTGTTGCACAACAAGATCTTAAACCAGAAAGTGAAAATTCAATTGTGTCTGCAACAATGACCGCAATGCAGATCCAAGTAACTTTCATTGCACAAATCTAAAATAATTCTGAATTTTCAGAAAGCAGAAGACTATGTTTTGTTATTTTACATTGGGAAAATTGTAATGTGTTCCTAGCCCAACAGAAATGCCCACTGATTCCTCCCAACATCATTAAAAAACATTTAAACTTATAAAAGAAAATTTGCCAAAGATTTGTCCACATTATAAAATAATTTTCAAGCCATCTACATAATTATTTAACAATTAATGAACTATTTGAGGGTTTGCTTGCAAAATACAATATCAGCTAAAAATTACATTTTGCTTTACATTGAAAAAACACTGCTGCACCATGTAAATAAATCATAAGATATTGTGTTAGTACTGTGCAATGGATGCAGATAGCATTCACCAAGATAAGGAAAAAAGTCAACTCACATGATGTTTTCCTACTGATTGAAGAGTTCCTTGAGTGGGGCTGAGTATCGAAGTGGAGGAGATGGTCACAGGTATTTGAGTGGGGAGGAAGGCAGCAGGACTGAAAGGGCAGATCTGAGGGTTATTCATGTGCAAATCCAAAGATTTGCAGACTTTGAAAGTGTAGACAAAGTAAGAGGTTGAACAGAACTCAAAGATATACTCTAGTGATAAGAGTTTATGGTTCTTAGTAATATGAGGTTGTGCCTGGAATCGCCTTTTTTGAATGGGGTGCTTCCATTTGTATCATGAATAATTGTGCTATCTGAATGAACTAAATCTTTGAATTGATGTGCTTAATACTTTAATGGATTTGTCTAGACAGTGGTAAATTTTAATATTTAGTTAAGAAATTATCAGTCTTTTGTGGGCTAACTTTTTTTTTCCTATCTCCTGGAAACTTTTATAAGTTTCTTTCCACCCCTGATATTCTTCTGTTTCATTATGATGTAACTAGATAGAGATTTTGAAAGCTTACCCTGTTGCACATATGCCCAGGAAACACCTGTGAATTTATGTCTCTTTTTACTTCAGGGATATTCTAAGCCACTATCTCTTCAAATGTTGTCTGTTCACCATTCCATCTAACTCCAACTCTAGGAAATATTGGAGCTTCTCAATTTATCCTTACTCTTTTAGGATCATTTTTATATTTTCCTTACTTTAAATTCCTCTGTAATTCAGGTTGAGTACTCTGGTACTGTCTCTTGTTACAGGTATTTAGACAAGTATGAGCAGGACAGGAAACGGCCCTCCCTCATCCACTAGGAATGTCAGGTGATGGTTCGACAGTGATCACATTGCTTCTCTCAAAGTGATAAATTGTCAGCCTGTGCCAGGCAGAGGCCATTTCCTGACGCCCCACACCTGTTGCAGTCAAGTGTTAATTGAATGCAGGCGCCAGGGAGAAGTAACTTCCTGGGCATGTGCATGAAGGGACAAAATGGCAGACTATGACCTACTGAGGGCACTCCACAGGAAAAGGGAAGAAAGCCTCAGACCGGCATGTGTACAGCTTCTTAAACACACTGCCTGTGTTCACTTCCCAAGGATAAGGAGGACACTGTGCATCTGGACAATAATGCCCACCCTGAGGGAAGAATCATGGGAAAGGGGCCAGCCTATAAAGTCGTAGGGTCAAGGTTAAACACTGCAACCTGACCTCAGTGCCCACGTAGGACTCTCCCAAGCGTACTTTCTTTTCGTCCCTATTCTAAAGCCGTTTTAAATAAGCTTCCACTCCTGCCCTGAAACTTGTCCTGGTCTCCTCTTCTGCCTTATGCCCCTCAGTTGAATTCTTTCTTTTGAGGAGGCAAGAACTAAGGTTGCTGCAGAGTTCTACGGATTCACTGCTGATTGCTTGGATACCTTCCACTAGTAACATAATTGGGGCCATAAGATTTGGATATTTGCCACCACAACATTTTAATTCGCTAACACCTTATTTTTATTATACATTAATATGTTGAAATTTAATTTTGTATACGTTCTAACTGGCTCTTTAAATGATCTCTTTCGACTTGGTTTGTATTAGCTTTCTGTTCTGTTGCCCTTATTTTGTCACTTTGGATGACGTTCTGTCTTTTGGAAGCCTGCTCTGTCACTTGCACGTTCTTTAGGATGACTGCTTTCTTTAGTGAGTTTGTGGAGCTGGGACTTCCATCACTGCGACTGTCTTTCTTCATGTGCTTTGGAATTTTGGTTTCCAGGCTTGTCTCAAGTTGTTTCATGTGTGTTCACCTGTGTTTAATTTTCCTCTCCCTGTCTGCACACAGATATAGTAGAACCCACTGATTTGCAGTTTCACTTGCTGTGTTTTCTGTTACCTTTGGTCTGTGAACCCAAAACAACTGAGTCAGAGCTCAGTCAATTTAGAAAGTTTATTTTGCCAAGGTTAAGGATGCACCAGTGACACAGGCTCAGGAGTTCCTGATAATATGTGCCCAAACTGGTTGGGGTACAGCTTGCTTTTATACATTTTAGGGAGACATAATACATCGATCAATGCAGGTAAGATTTACACTGATATAATCTGGAAGGGTGGGACAACTCGAAGGTGGGAGGAGGGCCCTCCATTTCATAGGTAGATGTAAAAATATTTTAACTGGCAATTGGTTGAAAGAGTTATTATCAATAGAACAGAACATCTGGGTTAAGGTAAGGGGTTGTGGAGACCAAGGTTTTATCATGCAGCTGAAGCTTCCAGGTAACAGACTTCAGAGAGAATAGGTCGTATATGTTTCTTATGAGACTTAAAGTCTGTGTTGATGTTAATGCTGGAGGGGTATAATGAGGCATATCTAACCCCCTCTTCCATCATGGCCTGAACTATATTTTCAGGTTAACTCTGGAATGCCCTTGGTCAAGAAGAGGGGCCCATTCAGATGACTGGGGGTCTTAGAGTTGTATTTTTGGTTTGTAGGTCTGCAGTGGCCCAGAAATATTAAATAAAAAATTCCAGAAATAAGCAATTCATAAGTTTTAAATTCTTTCTGAATACCATGACAAAATCTCACGCCATCCTTCTCATCTTGCCCAGGACAAAAATCCTTCCTATGTCCAGTGGATCCACACTGTCTACACTCCCTGCCTGGTAGTCACATAGCAGCCATCTCAGTGATCAGATTGACTGTCGTGGTATCACAGTACTTGTATTCAAGTCACCCTTGTTTTACTTAAGAATGGCCCCAAAGTGCAAAGGTAGTGATGCTGGCATATTGTCACCATTGTTGCATTATTAGTTATTGCTGTTAACTCTTTCTGTGCCTAGTTTATAAATTAAACTTTACCTAAGTACACATGGTACATATGTACCATAGGTACGTAACAGAAGCATAGTACGTGGAAGGTTTGGTGTGACCTGTGGTTTCGGTGTTCACTGGGGGCTTTGGAACACGTCCTCCTTGCAGAAAGAGAGACTACAGTGTTGCTAAGGCTTCAGGGGCCCATCAGGCCTAGGTCAGAACTCAGTTCATATCAGCTATTCAGCCCTGGCACTGCAGGGACACACGATGGTAAGTGAGCCTCACTGGTGCTGCTCACAGAGGCCTCCTCCAGTCTATGCTGCTCAGCAGGAAGGAATCTCCCATCTGATTCTGAGATCTGAGTCTTGACTCTGCGAAATACGTGTGTTTGGGTCCCATTTCCGCTTCACAGGAATGCTTATCCCATTTTAGTGAGGTTATGCTCTTTTAATATATTTTTGTAAATTCACTGCTGGTCTTCACCTGAAGTAGAACAAGGAGAAGCCAATGGGGAAGGCACGTGACTCACATGCTTTTCCTAACCAATCACTTCCTTTCTTTGGTGCTTATAAGATATGCATGAAACTGGGTAATTCCCAGCTAACTTTCCAGAGGTGCCTGTCCTGATATCAAACAGCAACAGCCTTAGCCAGAGTCCCCCAGATGATCAGTCTTAGAAATTGAACCCGACAGGGACAGCCCTGGGGGGTCCTGCCTTACATGTACGCGTGTGCTTCAGTTATGATTAAATTGTTCATCTGGTTGTTTGCTTCACTCACACGTTGAGAAAAACAGACTGATTCTGTCTCAGTGACTTGAGAGTTCGGTTTGCTACTGTAAGCAGACGAAATAAATAGGTGTGATTAGTAACGTGGTTCATTGGAAACTGAATATGTTTTTTGTTTTGTTTTGTTTTGTTTTTGAAATGGAGTCTCACTCTGTTGCCAGGCTGGAGTGCAGTGGCGCGATCTCGGCTCACTGCAAGCTCCGCCTCCCGGGTTCACACCATTCTCCTGCCTCAGCCTCCCGGGTAGCTGGGACTACAGCCACCCACCACCATGCCCGGCTAATTTTTTGTATTTCTAGTAGAGACGGGGTTTCACCGTGTTAGTCAACCTCTTGGCCCTGTGATCTACCCGCCTCGGCCTCCCAAAGTGCTGGGATTACAGGCGTGAGCCACTGCGCCTGGCCGGAAACTGAATAGGTTTTACAAGGAAGGAACAGTCTCTGTTTTCTTGAACTTCCTCCTGTTCAAGTTAAACTAGAAAAGATCATGCCAGGAGAAAAGTGAGTATTTCCTCTTTAAGTGATTGTAGTGAAAGCTTCCTGTCTTTATGGTAAGACTGTTCACATCTCAGAATGAGTAAATGTTAGAAAATTGAAAGGACTCTGAGATATTTATGGAAATTAGCATTCACCTGATACATTACAATGAAGATGAATTAGATGTATTTTCTACTCAGCTTATAAATCGAGTATTTCCCTGTTGAGATTTCTCCCTGTTGTTACAAGCCTTATCTTTTTATTCAAATGCTCACGGACTCTCCATTTTCAAGATAAGTGATGTGGGTTGGGTCTGAAACTCGGTGTTTTCTTGGGTAGAGGTCCTCCCTTGTCATCAAGCTCAGAGACGAAATAATAACAAATGCTCTGGCATTTCGGTGGCCTCATCCTTTGGACTGGATTGCCTTTCTCTCTTGTTCTAGAACCTCCATGAACATAGGTTTTGAAGTATTTCTTAACCTTACAAAAGTCTGTGACGTTCATAGCATTCATTGTGGCAAAACTTGTAGATACTCAAAATCTACACTATATGTCAGTTCAAGTCACACTTCCATGAACAATAGCAGTAGCAATATTTGGAATAAGAACTATTTTAAATAAATGTTCATCAATTGTTTTAGACAACGTTGAGAATGTGTAGTATGCAAATAATTCCTAAAGATGTCAATATATTCTGACCCGAACTAAAACAAAAATGTATTCATGCACCATGGAGCTTGTGGGCAGAGACTTTGGGGCTAGAAATGAACTGGTCTGTTCCTACAGCAGTCACTGCAGGTGCCCACTGGTGCATCTGAGTGTGAGAATGAACAGGAGTGACACTTCTCCAGAGGCCGCATCTGATTCCTCACATAGCAGACCCTGACTACCCAACATTTTCTTTATACCTTAACCTATTGTTTTGTGAGACATGCATGCAATTTGAGGTTATTGAAATTGAGAGGGCTGGTAACTTCCATCCCATTTTCAGTATTAAACTTTTTGCACTATTTTTTTGTTTCTTTCTTTTTTTTTTTTTTTTTTTGTGCCACTGAGAGATCATAGCTCACTGCAGCTTTGACCCACCCAGCTCTAGCAATCCTCCTGCCCCAGCCTCTTGAGTAGCTGGGACTATAGGCACACACCACTACGCCTGGCTAATTTTTAAATTTTTTGTATACATGAGGCCCCACTATGTTGCCCAGGCTGGTTTTGAACTCCTGGCCTCAAGTGACCTGCTTGCCTCAGCCTTGCAAAGTGCTGGAATTACAGGCGTTGAGCCACTGTGCCTGGCCAAACACGGTTGCTTTTCCACCCATCGTCTTTGCTGTTCCTATTGCGTGGAGCTTCTCATTCTCTCACCAATTAGAGGCAGTGTGTGTTTGCATAATCCATGCCTTCCTTTGCTGATTATTGTGGTTTAAACCATTTCAGATCATTTCATGCACCTGTAGCTTTTGTTATTGTCCTTTTTGTTTTCGTTTTGTTTTGTATGTGATTGGTTGGTTAGTGAAACTGGCTTGCTTCTGTTACTTTCAGTCATTACAGCCGTGTGAGGACAGGTTCTGCCCACTGAAGACCAGGTCTCTCCATGTGTGGAAGGTGCTTTCATCCTCTCCAGGTTGAGCTCTGCAGTTGGACTCAGCAGCTTTACATTAACAATCAGCAGCTGGGTTTGGAGCCTGGTTCCACAAACCGTAATGATGAGAATTTCATAAACCCTGCTGGATTCAGTTTGGTTTACAGTTACACCTGTCTAGCGGGCTGCACTGCACTGTGCTCTTCTTGTGGTCCGGGGCTCTGCATTCGGTGTGTGACAGAACACTCTTTCCATACCTGTCCTTGCTGTCCAAATATATGTAGCGCCCTAGCAAAGCAGGCTGTGGCCATGTCACTGCTAAATTGCCTAATTTTGTTGCAGTGGTTCTTAAATTATGCAGAGTGGCACTACTGATTAGTCCACCCCCAACCTGCTCACGTGTGCAGACATCAGCTTTCCTCAACTCCAGAGGGAAAATGAAGGACGCGAGCTTCGGCAAGCCTGATTGTTGGCTTCAGCCTTCAGAGGTTATTTGTAAATTTCATTTTGGAATGCTGTTTAAAATCACAAAGGCATCTTAGACTGTTTCATGGCTATCATCCTTACATCCAGCTTCTACCCTGCAAAAGCAATGTTTCCGTCATCGTATATAATTGCAAATAAATTGAATTTAAAATGAAGGCAAACCTCTTGGGCCATGTAAATTAGGGCAAGTCACATCATTTCTTCAAACCTTGAGTCCTTCACCTCTAAAAGGGGACACCGACAGCACCTGTTGCCTACAGGTGTTGTGAGAATTAAATGAGTGTGTGTCCAGCGACTGATGCAGGCAAAACACTCGACTCCTTCAAAGAAAATTAAAACGTGTTTTAGCTAAAACATGTGTTCATTGTAAATGCCTGTCTTAGCTAAAACATGTTTTAATTGTAAATGACTAAGGTTTGCTTTTGGAATTTTGCTTTTCGACATAATTTTTACCACTATTCTTTTAGGTAAAACAATAATAACAACAACAGAAACCGCTTTATAGTCTGTTCTATCTAGGAGACAGATATTCTTAGATATTTGGTTTTGAGGCATTTACTGCAATTTTCTTCCATTTCTCTTGCTTCTAACCTAAGATCTTCAATACTCACTATGTATACACATATGCCAATCCATATATATACATACATATATGTAGTATAAACTGAATATATATATCACACATCACATATATGTGTGTGTGTATCCATACACACACAAGGCCTATATAATAAGATAAATCTGTGACTTATATATTAGATAATCCCAAGATTAAAATAATAACATGAAACCTAGTAACACACCAAAGAAGTGAAGGTCCTCAGCTTTTATTTCCCAGTAGAAGTCTTGGCTAGTTTCCCAGTGAAATCGTCTCGTAGATTTGAAGACTAAATAGCAACTTCTCCTTACCTGAGAGTTCTTTATTATGGGAAGTTTGAAAGTAAACTGAAAACGCCCTTCCCATTTTATCCATCACAGCTTTCAAAGCTTTGCCTCGTTAAAACCTTCAAAATTAGAGTATGTTTTAAATATTGAGGTGGAATGTCCAAATAATAATTTGTGAAAAGCAAATGACCTTTTCACTATGGAGTTGAAGAAGTGGGTGTTGAGTTCTGGCTCTGTCTCCCATCGGGTGGCCATGAAGGCCAGCTCCTTAGCCTTCCTCAGGGAAACCTGCTTCAGGAAGCCGAGTTGACTGACAGCCCTCATTCCCATCCCTCTGTATTCACCCTAGGCTGCTCTGCACCCATGCCTTGGCATAGTCAGAGAACAAGAACTGGCCCATTCCTGCCCATTAGTGGTTCCAACAGGAAGTCTTGGGTCCAGGACTCCCCATGGCCTGGCTGAAGCTGCCTCAGGTCTCTTGAGGTTTCTGACCCTTCCTATTCAATCCCTTCTTTTCTCACTGGTAGCAAACCTGCATCACAGTCTCAAGGTTCTTCTCATCTTTTACTTCGGCTCTCTATCCTTTATCGTATACATTAATTTCTTTTAATTAATGGGTTGCATTTCTCATCCCATCTTCACATCTACTTCTTAGAGGACCTATCAGGCATACCCAATGTCCATTCTCTCTGTGCCTTATCTTCAGAAGAGTTTTGGACCCTACTGTGAGAATTTCAGATCTCTAAAATGGGAAAAAAATATTTTAATGGAATCACAAATTCTAGATTATATGTTGCTATACTATTGGAAATAACAAATAAGAATTAACAAGGAAATAAACCCAAATACTTTTTTCAAGATATAGAGGTGTTTAAGAAAGATACCAATTGCTTGCATTCACCCAGAGTGGTTCTTATTTTTCTGACTGAGCACTGAATGACTTGAATGACTCATGGTCCAAATCCATATACTCAAACCACATCTGTAGCAGACTATCAGCCACGTTCACTTAGATGTCATTTGGGCAACTTAACTCAATATTTGCAAAGTGGGATTTACAATCTTCCTTTTTTCCTTCCTAAACCTTCTGCCACCTTTTGGCTTTCTCTTGAGAAGAATGGCAACACCAGTGCTCCCCTAAGTAGACAGGACATCATCTTTGCAGATTCTGCCTTCTTCAGTCCTCATATCTGCTCTTTGTAAGTCTGGTGGAGTCTGTCTCCTCCATAGTTTCTCATTAATTTCAATTCTTCATCCTTGTCATTGTCATCACTTGCTGGGCCACTGTCACCTCCTGCCGTTTTTACAGCAATGATATTCACACAGACTCACCTGACTCCAATCTCACCTCGGTCAATTTCAACCTTTGCAAAATAGCCAGGATGATCCCGCTCCAATAAAAACTTACTCTTGCCGTTCTTCTGCTTAGAAGATACTGGAAATTGATTCTGATTGCCCTTAGGATAGGGTCCAAATTCCCTTCCCAACATGCTTCTAAAATTTCGCTGACCATCCTATGCGGCCTCTCTCCCCACTCCACCACCTTCCTCAGTCTCTGCACCTCCATGTTGAATTCACAGTTCCCAGAATATGTCATATCTGGCTTTGCTATCAGACCTTGGAACTTGTTCTCTGATGCCCTTAGTCTAGAATATGACTTAACCCTTCTTCTCTTTTCCTGGCTAACTCTCAATTTATTCTTCAAGGCTTAGCTTAGTTGTCATTTCCTCCAGGAAGTCATGCCTACCACTATGCTACTCCTATCCTGGGTTAGAAACTCCAGTTATTATATAGTGGCACGTGTGTGTGCGTGTGTGTCTGTGTATATGTGTGTTTTGAGACACAGTCTTGCTTTGTCACCCAGGCTGGAGTGTCGTGGCACAATCTTGGCTTACTGCAACCTCTACCTCCTGGGTTCAAGTGATTCTCATGCCTCAGCCTCACAAGTGAGTGCATCACAAGTGTGATCACCTGGGATCACAGGTGTGTGCCACCCACACCCCACTAATTTTTGTATTTTTAGTAGAGATGGTGTTTCAACATGTTGGCCAGGGGCGTCTCAAACTCCTGACCTCAAGCGATCCTCCCGTCTTGGCCTCCCAAAGAACTGGGGTTACAGGAGTGAGCCAGCGTGCCTGACTATGTTCTGTGCTTTATATCAGGGTTTACCACGTTTGATGCTACTGCTTTTCTTTTATCCTTCCGTACTTGAATATACTCTGAGGAGGATGGAGAATATGTTTGGCTAATTGTTCACAAAACCTTCATATAAAAGGTGCTTACTGAATACATGTTGAGTAAAGGATGCTAGTAAGGAGTATTGCAGAAAGGACTGTGCTGCCTTGGACACATAGTGGGGTTAGACAGATGGGGTAACTAGCTTGTCAAGACCCTTTCAATTCTGAGATTTGGAATCTATAACTTCTGTGGTATTTTTAGAAACATATGCTAATGTGATGTTATGTGATATAAACCTATTAAGGAAGGTTAGCCCAGCAGAACACTTCTTTTAAAATATTTTCTTCTAGTTTGAACTATTGTTTATACTTGAATTTTTCTTTCAGAATTCAAGAGCTGTGATAATTATGACTAGACTCAGTATAATTAGTATGTCAGTGAGATTTTTATTGTACTTTAATTCTTATATTACAGCACTATTAATTGTATGATTTGCCCTTGCCTTTTGCAAAGGGATCATAATTTTTGTCTGCCAGTTTGCAAAATCTGCTGTTTCTAAGCATTTTCCACCATTTGCACATCCTGGAAACAGGCTTCCAGGATGAAAGTTTTAGAACATCTTAATCTATTATCTTTTGGTAATAAGCATATGTCTGTGTGTATGTTATAAACATATGTGTGTTATCAGCATAGCACAGATTTATATTTATAAACATATTTATTTGAATATGTATTTATATAATCAATATGCATATGTTTTTATATTTAAGCTATACATTTATACTTATAATTATGTATGTTGTATGTATGCATGCATGAGAGTATGTGTGTATCTTTAGTTCTACTATAAAATTACTATTATAATTCTGAATTACTGAGTCTATACACACAATCTTGGTTTAGTGATGGGAAGATTTAGTCTCTCATGAAGTTACCATTAGTAAAAAGAAATACAAAGTTTACTTGTGGCCTGTTTTAGCTCTATTTTTGAAAAATAAAACATACATTTTAGGTCAATTTAAACTGAAGACTAACTTGTGTTCCAACATTGCAACTACATGTAACATTCGTAGCACCTTGTCATGATATGCTGAATCTGTTGTGTGTGTGTGTGGCCTCTTTCACATGATTAATTTCAAATGAATATGTTCTCATCTGGTACAGATATTCTTTACGTTCAGAAAAACATGTGAATGAATCATACAAAGAAGGAGGATGGTGATTATTTGCACAGAGAGGTCTTTAATGTAGGGTTTCTAGAAGCCAAACTTTCAAGTTGGCCTCTTATCTTCTAGAGAAAGGTAGTTGCATCCTGAAGTATGTGTAGGACTTGATCCTTATCAATTGAATATAGCCAAGGTAATGGGGTATTCTGGGATCACATCACATTATGTAAGTCTGTCTCAGTAGTCTGGTTTGAGAGAGGCCCTCCTTTGCTGACTTTGGAGAAGTCAGTTACCACATTGCAAGGGCCTAAGGGCAGCCCCCACCTGCCAACCAGTGAGCAGCCAGGGCCTTCCATCCCAGGACCTCAAGAAAATGAATTCTGCCAACAGCCAGAAGGACCTTGGGAATGTATCATTCCCTTGCTGAGCCTTCAGATGAGAACTCAGTCCAGGGTGACACTTTGAATGACTGCAGCCTTGGGACTCCCATAAGTGGAGGATCCAGTTTAATCAGTAGTGCCCAAATCCCTAACCCACAGAAACTCTGAGCTGATATATCTCTGTTGTCTTAGCTCTTGGAATTGTGGTAATGTGTTACACAGAACTAGGTGACCAAGAGGCAAACACAGAAGAGGAAAACAGGTTTTTGTGTGAATGTTCTCATCCTCTCAGTCTGCTTCTTTCTGATCATTTGGCAGTCACTCTCAACCAGGGTGTTTTAGTATACCATGTATTTAAGGCTGGATGTGGTGGCCCATGCCTGTGATCCCAGCACTTGGGGAGGCCAAGGCAGACAGATCCCCTGAGGTCAGGAGTTCAAGAATGCCACGTATTTGAGACAATTTTCTAGTTGTACTGGGCTTTCAGTTAGTATTCCTACTCAGTTATTTAGACGTATTTTTTGTACTTTGGTAAAGATTAATTTAAGATAAGAGTTAGGCTGTTTTAAAGCATGTTGAAGTGAATGAATGCCTTTGAAAATGATTCACAGGGCCCAGTGAACCCACCACCAAATATGCACCATGTTCCTTGTTCTGTACATGTGGAAAGGGGAAAAGGAATGGAGGCAGAGGGGCTCGAGCGTAGGGACAGCAGACTGAGGACATATGGCGTATCAGCCACTTGCTGGACATTCAGCACGAATCTGTCTGTGATTGTGAATACAAAGCATTAGGTGAGAGATTTGACAATCTTAAAGCACTTATGGAGGCAGTAATTATTCTATATGGAGGTTTCTGTATGAAATTGTGATTCATGTTTTGTAGTATGTAAAGTTGTATAGTATAGAGTAGTATAGTATAGTATAGAAAAATAGGCTATATTATAATGAAATGCAGTATATTTCTGATCTGAAAAACATCAAACTACATATTCAATAATCAAATATGCATCACTCCTTTCTTAGTCACAGTTCTGGGTTTTCCATGCTGGCTTCCTTGTGTGTACTTTACAGAGATGTAATAAGATCTGGGCTGGCTCTCTTAAGGTTTAGATGTGGCAGTATGATTTGCCCAAATAATGGCAGCGATAAGACAGTCAATGAATGACCCTTTCCTCATCTTAGTGGTTATTTTCTTAGCATCTGAGGAGTGTCTGGAATTTTTTTCCTTAGGTGAAGGATTAAGGAGTGTGAAAGGAAAATAAATCTCGGGACACCCAAATCACTAAGCCAAAGGAAAAAGTCAAGCTGGAAACCACCTGCCTCCCATTCTACTCCTAAATAAAATTGCTACACACATTTTAAAAAGCTATATATCTCCCTCACAATTTGCCCACAAGTAAATTCCTTGTGGATGAAGGACAGATAGAACTCAAAGTCATCCCTCTGCTCACCTGAGACAGATGCATATCTGATTGCTGCCTTTGTCCTATTGTTTTGCTAACCCCGACTCAGGCATAAGTGACTATTCCTGTAAATAGTGCATTCAGCAAAAGATTAATCAGAAACTCAAAAGAATGCAACTGTTTGTCTCTTATCTACCTATGACCTGGAAGCCTCCTCCCCACTTTGAGTAGTCCCCTCTTTCTGAACCGAACCAAGATACATCTTACATACATTGATTGATGTCTCACGTCTCCCTAAAATGAATGAAACCAAGAAGTGTCCCAACCACCTTGGGCACATGTCATCAGGATCGCCTGAGCCAGTGTCACTGGTGCATCCTTAACCTTGGCAAAATAAACTTTCAAAATTGACTCATGCCTGTCCCAGATACTTTTTGGTTTACAGTGGTATTTTGATACCCAGTCTTTCATATTGTCAGTTTCCATTTTCTTCTCTGAGGATAAAACTTAATAATAACAATATGCAGAAATGAGGAATTTTTTAACCAAAATTCATCTTACAAGAAACTTCTGAAAATATAATTTTAAAAATGAGAATTTATAATTCTCTGCGACTACTGCAGTGTTTTCACTACCATGTCAGTGGAATTAGTATCCAAAGCTAGAGTGAGGACTCCCTGCTCCCCAGGAATAGAGGTGGTCTCTTGGTATCTGACTTGCTATCCACAGGGAAGAGCTGGCTTGCTGTTCTACTGCGTGTTTGAGTAGTCGAGGAGAACTGTGTTATATGCCCTGGAAGGGGCCTTGAGAGAAAGGAACATTCTCTGTCGCCTTTCTTTCTTGTCTAGGAACAACTCTGCTATTGGTCTATCTCCAGAGCGAGGTGTAGTACAGTTTTATGACCAAAATCCCCTCGTGTATGGTGGATAAGAATATATGCTTCAGTCATAACACATTTGCAGACTGCAAAACTTCTTTGATTCTGAGAATTTATATCTGCTTAAAAAAATATAGCCTTTCTCTATTTGGTTCTTTAACTCTCACTTCAAACTGGGAGGTTTTAAAAAAGCCCTCCTTCAGAGCACATGATGAGCTTTTTTGGTGAAGCCATCTTGCTGGACTTGCCCTTCCTGATGCTTTCAGCATCCTCCGCCTGGCCTCTATGGGCTGCACCAACAGGCTTCCTTGTTCTCTGGCTTCTATTTGTGTTCATCTAATAAACAACCAGTGACAGTTACCCCAGCAGGAGGCAGAAAGGTAAGGTCGGGTTAATGACTGCCAGCACCTGTGGCTGGCCACTGAGGGTCCCAGCACTTGCCGGGAGTCCCTCTTCACATGACTCTCTCTGTCTGGGTTCTCAGCTTCTCTGAGATGGTTTGGCTGTGTCCCCAACCAAATCTCATCTTGAATTGTAGCTCCCATAATCCCCACATGTCACGGGAGGGACCCAGTGAAAGGTAATTGAATCATGGGGGTGGGTCTTTCCTATGCTGTTCTCATGATAGTGAAGAAGTCTCATGAGATCCGATGGTTTTATGAAGGGCAGTTCCCCTGCACACTCTCTCTTGCCTGCCACCATGTAAGATGCATCTTTGCTGCTCCTTCTCCTTCCGCCATGATTGTGAGGCCTCCCCAGCCATGTTGAACTGTGAGTCCATTAAACCTCTTTTTCTTTGTAAATTACCCACAGCAGTATGAAAATGGAATAATACATACTCCATGCCCTCACCCCTGACAACAAGGCACTATGCTTTTGGGCATTCCCTACCTCCTCCTTGCAGCTTTGTAAATAGTCATTTTATGAGGCACTCCTCAACCTTCCCATTAGAGGGTTCCAGAACATCCATTATCTTATCTCACAAGATGCTTACAAAAGATCCACGAGGTGGGAGGCCATTCATATTTATCTCTGACTAACATAGAACGAAGTTGGAGCGCAGAGGGTTAGACCAGCTTACTCAAGATCAAAAAGCTGGTAATTGACAGAGGCTGGTTGGTGATAGGGGTCTCATATCACCCACCCCTCTTACCCCCCTGGCTGTTTCTTCTTAGTGTCATTCTTTCTAGTGCAACTTAAAGCATCATTCTTTCTAGTGCAACTTAGCTTTCATATTTAAATTCGAGCCAGAAACTGGCTTCATTTCTCATTCATTAAAAAAATAAAAAAATACTTTGGATGCAAAAAATGTTCTTACATTATGTACTTATGTTTATTCTCTTCGCATAAAGTACCCTGAGCTCATTGACAAAGGGCAGAACATTAATTTGAAATTAATAGATAGCACCGTGGAAATTGGAAGTCTGAGTTACAGCTTGTGTGATTAATTGTTCTAGTCATGACTAGAATAAAAGTATATGCTAATGAGGCTGGCTGTGCACAGTCCTGATCATGTTATTATTGGATATGCACTACTAGTGATCTACCTTCTAAATGACTCAACACAGGCCATTTCACCCTGACTGGGTTTTGCAATTCAAGGGCAGGACTGTGGAGGCAGCACCGGGGCCACGTGACAGGTGGAGCACCCCTGTCTGGCTGCCCCTATGAGTCTGGCTTTTCTCATGTATGAGTTACTCTGAGAAATGAAAATCGTGTATGTCTACAGATTTAAAGTATACTTTTAAAGCTACACTCTGAATAAAACTAATAGTGCAGAATATACTTAAAGACTTGCTGAATTGACTACATGAAACCATAAATCACAAGATAGCAAAATAATCAATTAAACAATTACTAATCATCTGCTATGTGCCAGAGCCTGTGCTTTGAAACTAAGGGGAAATAAGAACTTTATTCCCCCAGGTTCAGTCTGGTGAGGGAGAAAACATGAAAACACATAAGATCTCCTGGGAAGTCAATGCAGTCATTGATTGTAAAACTGTAGAACCCCTATGTACGGAACCTCAGTTGATGTCACCTTTGCTAGATGCTGATATTGTTGGAAAACCTCACCTTCTCTAACCTGCCATACCTAGGAACCCCAGGGTGTCAGCTTCTTCCTCCTGACTGAGCCAAACCCTCCCACCTGTCTGTTGCAGCCAGGTTGTTTCAGGCCTCTTACGGCTCTGTGTGTTCTTACTGTCTTCATGCTTCTAATGCCAAATTGCTGGGAACTTGCTGGGAGCGGGGAATATAATGATGAACAAAACAGAAAATCACCCCTGAGGATGTTCTAGGTTAAGGGAGCCTGTATGCTAATGCCGTGCGGCAGCATGCTTGTGGATGAGTTGCTTAAGGAAAGCCTGCAGGGCTGGGGTGGTAAGCAGGTGAGAGGTGATGCTGGAGACATAGGCAGGGCAGCTTGGGCAAGGCTGTGTTGGATGGAGGGATTTGAGAAGGTTTTCATTTTGAAGCACTGTTACAGATTGTTGAAGGACAATGGGTGGGAGATGCCAAGAGTCATTGCTCTGAGACTCAGGACAGAGGTGATCAGGGTTGGAGCCAAGGCAGTACAGAAGGGGCAGTGAGGGTGGTGGTCCCGGCCAGGACTGGCTGGCACTGGCTGGTACTTGAGGCTCAGGATGCATGTTTTCTGGGTAAAATAGAGGTGTTATCTGTTCTGCCAATTGTAGTTTCCATGACAACTCACTGGCCTTTTCCCTTCCAGATTAGCAATAAATATATGAGAAGGACCCTGGGCGAGGTACCTCCTTATAAGGAAAAAGCTTCCTGAATGGTCAAAATTAGGAACCATGCAATTAATTTGCCCCCCTCCTCTTCCTGATAATGCAGAGAGAGATTCATAAAATCGTAAGCGTGGAGCCGGAAGACCTGAGTTCATGTCTTATCCCCCTCCCTTCGTGAGTCTGGGTGTGCAGGTCCTAAAACATGGGGTCTTATTACATTTGATATTTATTTTTTAAAATATAAGTTTTCCCTTCTTCTTCATGCTAGTCATTAATAAACAGTAATGTTAAGCACTTGTTAAGCAATTTCTTTAGAAAAGAATGTGTGATATTAGCTCAATATAGGCCTTCCTCTTCCAAAGCTTAATATGCAGTTCATTGATATTTAGATTTTAATTTTTCATCCAACCTTGCAATCTTATAAAATTTTAGTATTCAGAAAGACTTATATGTTTATTTAGTTTTATTCCTATGTTTTTGCTGTGAAGAGTAGACTGTTTTGTCTATTGTTTGAACTCTTCACAATTCCCATTGATTAAATGTGAACATTTTAGATATGCTTAGGAAAAAATATAAAATAAGAGTTGTGTACAGAGAGGGTTGTATTATGTGAAATAAAGCCTGGGATCAGGGGTCTAATTAGGAAATACTTGCAGGAATTAAGGGAGAAATGTGGCCTGCCAGGACTTGGGCAGAAGAAATACAGTGAATCATATTTGAGAGGTACTCGGCTTGAATTTGGTGACCCATGGGAGGTAAGAACAAGAGGCAGAAGGGAAAGGTAACTCATCTAGAAAGACTAGGATGGTTGACTGGGTGCAGTGGCTCATGCCTGTAATTCCAGCACTTTGGGAGACTGGGGCGGGTGGATCACCTGAGGTCAGGAGTTCGAGACCAGCCCGACCAACATGGTGAAACCCTGTCTCTATTAAAAATACAAAAATTAACTGGGCGTGGTGGCTCACGCCTGTAGTCCCAGCTACTCAGAAGGTTGAGGCAGGAGAATCACTTGAATCCAGGAGGCAGAGGTTGCAGTGAGCCGAGATCATGCCACTGCACTCCAGCCTGGGCGACAGTGAGACTTGATCTCAAAAAAATAAAAAAAAGAAGACTAGGTTGGTGAGGTGACAGGCATTAGTGGTAGCAGGTGCTACAAGTACTACAGACTAGTTTGAAAAGCATTATGTTGGGGGCATCTTTAAAGTGGAGACAGCAGATAGGGGTTCCCTGAACAGGTCTGAATGGGAGATCAAACTGTGGAGAGATTATGTGATGGTCGTTGGCCTGAGGGGGATGGACACAATTCCCTGGAGTGGGAGTGCACAAAAAGAAGACTGGGGTAGACCCTTTGGGAGGGGCCACTTCTGCAGATGAGCAGAAGAGGAGCAGAGAAGGAGCAGCCTGAAGTTTGTGGGAGGGGGACCAGGAGAGTCAGAGAAGGCAATGAAAAGCCAACCATCCCCGAAATCCTTTACCTTTCTGCACCCAGCTCTGAGCCCCCCAGGGTCCCTCATATGGATGGCATGAACGGACCCCCCTGTCTTTAGCTTTAGATTGGGTGCAGCCAATGGGAGGCCCAGACAGAAGGTGAATGGGTGACAGGTGCCAAGTCTGAGGTATCATTCCCCCAGCTCCATTCCCACCAGACTGCAGACTGGGTGCCCCCACCACAGGCCACTGTTCTGAAAAGGCTGCTCTTTCTGAGTTCTGGCTGCCACACTCGTCATTTGCTGCCCAAGATCTGGCAGTGTTCCCAGCTCTGCACTGTTGAAGTCCTGGGTGCCCAGCTACCTCTTTTTGGCTTCTCTCGGTCCTGTGCACAGCTCTATAAATAGTCTACTCACTTGATATACTTTGTAGTGCTGTTTTGAGAGTGCTTTATTTTCTCCGGCTTGGACCCTGGGGGTTGCTGTAATTACAGCTTACACCAGGTCACAGAGATCAAGCAGGCCAAAGCCTCAAATATGCCCTTTAGATCTAGCTTCAGACCTTTGCGACCTTGACAGGGGCTGATTTTTAGAGGCACTTTGGAGAACTGGTATGTGTCAAGGGTCCTAGCTGTGCAGGCCTGGAGGAACAAAATGCCTTTCCAACCCTAATGTTGTACAAATGGCTCCTGTTACAAGAAAGGGGTGTCCTCCTTCATGAGGTTACAGTAGTCGCATTTTATTCATTGCGGTAGTTGCTTTTAACATGACTTTCTTTAATAGAAATTGGATTTAAGTTCTTAAGTTGTTAAAAAAAATCACCATTTTTGCTTAAAAGAGACAAAAAGTTTTGGTGATTTGTTGCATCGTTTCTTAGGCTATCACCAGGGTGACCTGGACGACGTACAGAGCACCCAGAGCTCTGATGCACACGTCGCATCATAAGGAGAACTGAATACCTACTGGGGCGGCTTTCCTCACTTGTCTCCGTCAGTAGATAGGGATGTCCAGAGACACATGGGAAAATTAACACTGAGGTGGCCAAGGAGGTGGGCATCAGCTATCCCTATCCGGCAGGCACCCTTCATTGATCCTAAGTCTCCACATCATCAAGGGCACCATTGCGTCCACTCTTCCGTGGCTGCTTGAAGTCCATTAATACCACAAATCCCATGAAGCCTGCTCTTGAGTGGCCCTCACTCTCAGCCATAGAAACAACTCAGTTCCCTGCATTTCTGGCCCCCCACTACAAATATTTATTACATTCTTTCCCAAAGTGACTTTAGAGCAAATAGACAAAATGGTGGATGCATGTAAAGAGTAATTATTTTCTACCAAAAAAACTTGTTTTTAATAGCTAGATTTTATTAATGATGTAATTTAAAATGTAACAATAAAGATTTCCTCCAGAAAGCAATGAACACCAAAGATGGGGATTGATTTCACATTTCCAAATGTCACCACACAATGTAAGTTATGCCCAATATGTTAGAGCCTCCCTGGCTCCCAGACTTGCCAGGTGCCTGAGGGTCAGATCAGTCAGTTCCACCCCCCATAGTGATGGCCTTGCAGGGACACGAGAGAGACATTGCTGTCTGTCAAAGACACTCAGCAATGTTCTCCTGCAGACAAATGGCAAAGGATACAGTGAAGATTTTAATCACTTGTGTAAATGTTGAAAAGCACCTTAAATTATTGCCATTTTCCTTAAATAGCCAAACCTTATCAAATATTTGATGATATTTGAATTCAGCTACACAGAAATGATCATGTGAAGATTACCTGCAAGCCAATCGCTTATAATTTATTTTCCCATGGTGAAAAATATTAGTAAGTTTGTAACCTAAGAAGGGTCATAAAGCCAAGCTGACAGCCTGTGTGACCGCTGCGTGGGGACATGCTCTGGGCTGGGGGCCAGGGACTCCGTCCTGGGTGTGCTGCTATTATTGGTTGCTGGTGACTTGAATGTAGTCAGGCATCTCTTAACAGTGGCGATACAATTTAAGAAACAGGTGACTCCATCCTGCGAACATCACAAAGTGTACGCACACAAATCCCAATGGTCTAGCTTCCTACACACACCGGGTGTATGGTAGAGCCTATTGCTCCCAGACTGCAAACACCTTCAGTGTGTTACTCTACTGAATAATGAAAGCAACGGTAAACAATGATAAGTATTTGTGACTCTAAATATATCATATCTAAACACAGAAAGGACACAATAGAAATACAGTTATAATTTTATGAGACCACTGTCATGTAGGCAGTCCATCCTTGATCAAAATGTCCTTATACAGCACCTGACTGTAGTTACTGTTTCCCCTTCAACTTCTGCTTCTCAGCCTCTCCCTCAGTGAGTGGAAGCAGAAAAGATCTCTTTTCCAGTTCTGACAGTTGGCTCCTGTTCTTACCAGTAATTCTGTCTTTATGACTCTTCTTTAATAATGAAAAAAATAGCTCAAAATGACATTACTTTTTTTAAAAGTTATATATATATACACACACACACATATATATACACACACACATATCTCTCCATATATAGAGAGAGAAAGAAAGAGCGCACACGAGAGAGAGAGAGAGACAGAGAGAGAGAGAGAGAGAGGGAAAGAGAGAGAGAGGCACCAAGCCACTAAGCTTTTTATGTTGGTTGCTCGCCCAATAAATAAATTCTGACTTATACTTATCCCCATGCTCTTTGCTTAGTCAGCGTTTTAGTAGGCAGAAATCCAGAATAAAACAAAAACATGGTATGACTTTCTTCCAAGTTGCATCTCACATTGCCTAAACAATTACTATCCACGGACAAAATGCGGTCTTCCCTGTAATGTGAGTGAAGCTTTCTCCTTGAGGAAAGCCAGGCAATTGCTAGAGCTAACATAAGGATCAGGAATGCTTGTCTCTCCTCTGCACAGATGAGCAGGAAAGGAAGACGAAGGGAGAGGTGCTATGCTTTAAAAATAGAGATTGATGTGCTCCCACGGACTGTCATTTTTAAAGGAATACATTTAGGGTAAAAGAAAGGAAAGCAAAAAGATTGAGCATATGCAAGCGACTGTTAGGAGAGACGCTTGCTTTTAAACTGTGCAATAGCAAGTAGCAAACCGTCAGGAATGGGGCTCCTTCTGGAGAGCAACCTGAGTGTGGGGGGTTTGGCGGGGTCCAAGCTTCCTCAGCAGGGCCTGAGGGTGGCAGCTTTGGAGGGCGGCATGAAGCCCAGCTGCAGGAGCTTGTGTCTTCATGGGGGTGGAATAGGGAGCAGATCTGATTGCAGGATGGTGATGTTGTAAATCAAAGATCAGGTCACCTGGAACATGAAGGGATCCAGGGGCCTTAGTCCCAGGCCACCTCATGAAACGTGGCAGGAACCAGCCTGAGAGGTTGGGGTGGGGGATCTTGCCTTGCAGGCGGGAAGTGCTTCCATCTTGACACAGCAAGGCAGAGAAGCAGGAGGGCAAACCCCATGGCACGAATGCAATAAGTACTTCCAGTTGCTAAGTCTCTGCACACGGAAAGGAAAGTTTCTGCTCATGGGGACGTGAAATGATGTTGCATAAACAAGAGGCAGGATATCAAGGCGAGCCCCAGGGAACAGGAAGACTGGGTGGGGTGACATGAACAGAACCAGTCTGGGGGGACCAGTCCCTCCAAACTCCAGCAGGTCAGCAGCGGCATCTCCTTAAGGATGAGGCCCCCTCATTGCTTCATTGGTCTTAAGGGACTTTGACTCAGGAGAAATCGAAATTGCAGAGACCTTGGCCCCGTGTCATCTAATTCAAGTATCAACTACAGAGAAAGTGGGTTGGGCAACACCCTTACCTAGCTTTAAACCGGATTAGTTGTTTTCCAGGAGCAACTCTTGGCCTGTCAGATGAAGCCAGGCCTTCCTCTCACATGATAAAGTTGTGAAATACAGCAGCATCTTTTTTTCTGGTTCTTTGGCCCATGTTGCAGCAGTGGTGATGGTGGTGACGGTTGCGGGATGTGACAAAAGGAATGTGACACGACATGGAGGCAAAGAGATGGAAAGAATTGGGGTTTGGAGGCAGAAAGCACCGGCTCTGCAACTTAAATGCCCCTTTGCAAGATATTTGTTCTCGTTTTGAGAGAAGGGATATTGACACCTCTTGAGCTTGTTTTCAGTATTATTTTTTCTCTTTTTAGATTCAAGAGCATTGCTATAAAGAACCTCCCATGTTGCCTCACTCATAAAATGTTCAAAACTTCATAGTTCTTTTCCAGGTGTATGTCCGTCAGTACCTGTCCCATCCCTCTATTGATTTGGGTGTGGTAACAACACACTGTTAGAGCCAGTAGGGCAAGGAGAGATATTTGCTGTGGCTACTGAAAAGAAAAAGAAGTTTGGTGGTATATTAGTTTCCTCCTGCTGCTCTGAAAAGTGAGCGCACACCTACTGGCATGCATGAAACAATACAGATTTATTATCTTAGTCCTGGAGGCCAGTGTGCCCAGGCAGTCTTACTAGGTTAAAGTCAGGATGTTGGAGCACTTCTGCAGGCTCTTGGGGTGGGGATCCATGTCCTTGCCTTTCCAGCTTCTAGAGGCTCCTGTGTTCCTCCACCTTCAGTCCAGCCATGCAGTGTAATCATGCTTCCTTCCCTGTCTCTGACCTTGCAGACTGCTTCACATAAGAACCCGTGGGTTCCATGTGGGTCCATCTGGAAAATCCAGGATAACCTCCCTATCTCAAGTCCCTTGACTCAGTCACATCAACAGAGTTCCTTTTTCCACAAAAGGTAACATTCACGGGTTCTGAAAATTGCAGTGTGGAGATGTTTGCAGGAGCTCTTATTCAGCCCCTGAAAGATGGTACAAGGACTTCATGCTTGGAGCTCCTGCAGCCACCTTGCTATCATGAGGAAAGTCAATGTGACTTCCGCACTCAGGGAGGGGCTACGGAGGCAGAACTCAGTCGGGGAAGGAGACCAAGACTGCTGGTATCACTTAAGCTTTTGGGTCAAGTCCTGATAGAAGCCAGTCCTAATTCATGGGCTTTCGGTAATATGAATAGACAGATCCCCTGTGATTATGCTCATGCCAATTTGAATTGGGTTATCCGTATATCTGAAGCAGAGAATTCACTGGTACAAGAGGTTGAGAACTCAGATGGAAAGCTCCGCCTCTTTCTTTGAAGTTGAGAAAACAGAAGTAGTACAGGGAGATGGTGTTTACAGATGGAGACACAAGGCGCTCTGCAAAGTGGGGTTCAGGGTTCCCATGGAGAGCACACAGAACCATCGCTGGCACCGGGCGCAGTCATTAATGAGTAACAAATAAACTGAGGGTGCCCACCTTTCAGCAATAGCATCCCTGACTCTGCCTCTTGCAAAGACCCTGCCAGATCCTTCCCTTCCAGGCACCCTGCTTTCTATGCCTTTGCTGAGCAAAAGCCCACATGGAATGCATGGCTCATCTCACTCCCTTTAGCTGGGTGCAAGTACAAGCAGGCCTCTGCTCTTACTCAGGAATGAGGAATGAGGTATTGCTCGAGGCCACCGCCCAAGGGCCTCTCTCCATGAAATCCCTTGTGGGCAGACCCCAGGCATCTGAGAGCGTTGGAGAGGATCCAGGGCTGGGGTGCGGCCTGGCCCACTCTGTGCGGGGGCAGTGGGAGGGAACCCCTGATGGCGATGAGACCTTATAGAGCAGCGTGGCTTCATCTGCATGCTTCAGCTCTGCACTGAGAATTTCTGTTTTAATTTTAATAAATGTCAGTGACATAAACTTAGAGCACCAGGGATCCTCAATAAAGAAGGCTGGGCCCAGGCAAATGCAGTATTTTGTTGGCAAAGCTAACATTGACAAAATAGGAATCTTTCTATCTGGAGCTTCAGCACTACATTAGAAATCTTGTTTTATTACGATGGTGAAGAGCCAAGCCCTGGGATTTGGGCAGGCATGGTTTGAAGGTTCAGTGGCAGCTGCCTGCAGTATGGGACATGGCTGCTCATATCCAGGGCTATGAATAAGGAGGAATTGCATTTTCCTGAGAAAGCCCAGGAGAGCAAGCAGCAAGGATATGAAAGTGAGAGACAGACACACAGTGACCGAAAAATGCTGCCTGAGATAGTGAGGCGGCTGCCCGGAACACATCCTTCCTGGTTTTTCAAAAGGCTACCAAGATAATTAATTAACACTATGTCAATAAGTCTCTGTCTCCCCAGCATCGTAACAGCATGGGGAGAAGACATGGTGGCATTTGCTACGGTTGCTGACATGATGATGATTATGACCAGGGACCTAAACTCAACCACGCCATCTCTGAAAAAAAGCAGCCAAGTAGAAAGGCAATAAATAAACATCAAGGAGGGAGGGCCTGGCGCGGTGGCTTATGCCTGTAATCCCAGCACTTTGGGAGGGTGAAGCGGGCGGATCACTTGAGGTCAGGGGTTCAAGACCAGCCTGGCCAACATGGTGAAACCCCATTTCTACTACAAATACAAAAATTAGCTGGGCGTGGTGGTGTGTACCTGTAATCCCAGCTATGAAGGAGGCTGAGGCAGGAGAATTGTTGGAACTCAAGAGGCAGAGGCTGCAGTGAGATAATATCATGCCACTTCACTCCAGCCTGGGCAACAGAACAAGACTCCATCTCAAAATAAAATAATAAAATAAAATAAAATAAAAAAGCAGGGAGAAGTGAGAGCCACCAACACAGCCCCTCGACAGCACAAAAATTAATGTGACAAATTTTAAAGGCAGTCCAAATATCACTCAGTTAGCTGAAACTCAGAGTAACTGAGTATTTTACAACTCTTGTAGATATGTGTGCATGTTTGTTATAAGTGTATGCATTGTATATATACATGTTCATGTCTGTGTGTTGTGCACATGTGTATGTGTGCATGCCCTTGTGTGTACATGTGTGTTTATGTATGTGCATATGTGTGTATTTGTTTCTGCAATTTATTTCTACCATCTGCATTCTTTAGCTTGTGTGGGCATCAGTTTTTATATTTACTTGTTATAGCCTATAGATTGATATAGAATGCTACCTTGGTCATGCCTAAATTAAAGACAAGGTGAAATATCTTTTGTATGATTTGGATTTTAAACTGATGAGGAGAGGGATTATATGCCAAACTACTACTGAAAACAAAAGACAGTGGAGGCCGGTAGCAGTAAGTGCAAGAAGCAGACATGGATATGTGAACTGAAGCCCATTGCCTTATGTGTTTGCTTCCAGTGGCTATAAGAACTTGAAAAGTGTTGTTATGTTAGGTAAACCACGGGTGCTCATTGCATTAGTGTGGTAGGGATGCCATCACAAAACACTGCAGACTGGACGGTTTAAACATCTCAAGTCTATTTTCTCACTCTTCTGGAAACTAGGAGTTCAAGATCAAAGTATTTGCAGGTTTGGTTTCCAGTGAACCTCAATTTCTTGGCTGCTTTCTTGTTGTGTCCTCACATGGTCATCCTTCTTTGAGTCTTATCTGCATCCTAATCACCCCCTCCCCCTCCTTCTTCCCCTCCTCCTACTTCCCCACTCCTCCTCCCCCTTCTCCTCCACCTCCCCTCCTCCTTCTCCTCCTGTTCTCCTTCTCCTCTCCTCCTTCTCCTCCTCTTCCCCTCCGTCTTCTTCTCCTTTCTTCTTTTTCTTCTCCTCTTTCTTCCTCTTCTTATTCTCCTTCCTCCTCCACTTCTTCTTCTTCCTTCTTCTTCTTCTACTCTTCTTTTTCTTCTTCTTCTTCTTCCTTCTTCCTTCTCTTCTTCTTCCTCTTCCTCTTCTTCCTTCTTCTTCTCCTTCTCCTTCTCCTTCCTCTCCTTCTCCTTCTCCTTCTCCTTCTCCTTCTCCTTCTCCTTCTCCTTCTCCTTCTCCTTCTTCTTCTTCTTCTTCTTCTTCTTCTTCTTCTTCTTCTTCTTCTTTCTTATTTCTTCTGCTTCTGCTTCTGCTTCTGCTTCTTCCTTCTCTTGCTCTCTTTCATCTTCTTCTTGGAGATGAGGTCTTGCTTTGTTGCTCAGGTCAGTCTCCAATCCCTATAAGGAGATTAGCCATATTGGATTAGAGCTCACTTATATGACCTTATTTAGCCTAATTACCTCATTAAAGGCTCTATCTTCAAATAAAGTTCTGTCCTGAAACAGCAGAAGTTAAGACTTCAACATAAGAATTTGGTAGGGGGTGGGGAGAGGTTCAACCCATAGCCCTCACACAGCACCATTTCATCAACAGGTCTTTCCCAAGCATCTTCAGTTCCAGGCTCTGTTTTGAGAATCCTCCTGGCTGTAGCAATGGACACACAGGTGTCCCACTGTTTCCCCAGTGGAGATACACCTTGCTTGCAGTTGCAGGTAAGGTTGCCAGGGCTGCATTGGGGAGACAGGGTGTGAGGACCCCAGAGCACCCGGGCAGCTTGTGTGAGCCTGGAGGTAAGAGGCACCAGGCTTGAAGAATTTCACTTTGCATGGGAAGTAGAATACAAGGGAGGAGGGAGGAGGGTTGTGAGGCGTGGAAGGAAGCAGGGGCCAAATGGTACAGATTTTGAAAACCTTGCACAGATATTGTCCTAAGAGCAATCGACAGCCATGGAGGAAGATGCTCAGAGGCTTATCTTCTGGAAGGACCACCATGGTGCAGAATAAAGAAAGGCCTGGAAGAAGCCGAGTAGAGGCAGACCATGGAGCTCTGTGATACCTAGATAAGATAGGGTGGCTGAGACTGTTCTCATGGAGATGTGAAAAGGGCATGAAGCCAAGAAACACTGAGGAGACAGAACCGACAGGACCTGTGATAAGGTTTGGCTGTGTCCCCACCCAAATCTCATCTTGAACTGTACCTCCTATAATTCCCATGTGTTGTTGGAGGGACCTGGTGGGAGATAATTTAATCATGGGGGCAGTTTCCCCTATACCGTTCTCCTGGTAGTGAATGAATCTCATGAGGTCTGATGGTTTGATCATGGGTTTCTACTTTTGCATCTTCCTCATTCTCTCTTTGCCTGCTGCCATCCATGTAAGATGAGACTTGCTACTCCTTGCCTTCCACCATGATTGTGAGGTTTCCCCAGCCACATGAAACTGTAAATCCAATTAAACCTCTTTCTTTTGTAAATTGCCCAGTCTCAGGTGTATCTTTATCAGCAGTGTGGAAACGGACTAATACAGCCTGGAAAGACTGGCTGTGCCTAGGGCAGAAGCAGTTGGGATCAACTTCTGGGTTGGGCAGCCATGTCCCCTGGGATGCAGGAGGAGGAAGGAGGGCATAGATTGCTGGAGAGGTGATGGAAACTTCCAATGAGGTGAAATTGAGGTTGGCTGACTGTCCAGGTGGGTCTAGGCTGGCCCAGGTGACTCACCTGTTTTCATGAATGGAAGAAACTGCCCAGGAGGATTAGGACCCAGGGCAGCCCTGGGGAGACAGGTGCTGCCACAACATGGAATTGCCTACATCTGACAAAAAGACTGGGGAGCGATGACAAAGCGTCTCAGGCCTGCAGCGTTAGTGGAGACACTGGTCTGTCCCATCCTGAGCAGAGAGGAGTAGATAAGAAAACTGCCATCCATGGCCAAAAGGGAGATGCCATCTCCCCTCCTCCTGTCCCCACCATCAGTCAGCAGTGCTGGGGCCATGGACTCTCAGGTGTCACTGCAGGCAGCTTGCCTACGAGAGTAGTGGCTGAGGAATCCCTGAAGGAGGTGCTTGCCATAGCTCCATCCCTGCTCCCCTGGGACCAGGTGGAACTGTACCCACTGCAGCAGGACAAAAGCTTTCTACAGGGACACTTTATACCAATGATGGTTCCCTGCCATTCGTCCCTCTCAGGAATTCAAAAGTGTCCCACAGCCTAAAGGGAGAGTTAAAAGAGTACTTTAGCCCTAAGGTCCAGCCCAAGTGAGATCATAAGCTTTGGTGCCAGACAAACTAATTTAACCTTCATTCCAACACTCAATAGCTGTGACCACAGGCGAGTTAATTGGCTTCTCTGAGCATCGATGCGGTCTGTAAAGACAGGTATAGCAATACTTACCTTTCAAAGGTACTAAAGGACTCGGCGATCTGTTTTGAAATTAATCACATCAGCATTTTCAAGTAGAAAATTATCTCAGATGCTGAAATAGTATGTAACAAAATTCACCATCATTCCTTAAAAAAAAAAAAAAAAAAACCAAAAAACTGGCACAGTAGGAAAAGAAGGAAAGTTCTTCAAGTTGATACGTGCTGTCTACTAGAACCCTGCACTAAATCTTCCAAGTGTGTGAACTCAGACCGTTTCCATTAGTCATGTGTAAGCCAGAGATTTGTGAACTCGGACCATTTCTGTAAGAGTCATGTGTAAGCCAGAGATTCCTGTTCTTCCTGCTGACAGCACCTATCACCCAATGTCCTCATCACGGTGATGAAAATAAAAATAAATAAGAGGAAACTGGCACTTACCAACAGTGTAATTAGATGCCTAGAAAAGCCAGGAGGATGAACGGAAAGCCCTTTGCACAGTGAGTAAAACAGCCACTTATCAGAACTGTAAACAATGACTTTCCCTGTACTAGAATAAGCAATGAGAACAGTTTATAACTAAAATTTTACAATTGCACTAATAGAAAAGTAAAGAAATAATTCCCTAAATATTTGTGAAATCTATAACAATCTTTAGAACGTAAAACAAATGTGAGGAGAAGCACGTGGGATCCTAGGTGGAGCCTCGGCCTGTGTCCCACTCTCAAGGAAACAGACAGACTAATGCACACCTGGCAAGGTCGCAAAATATGCTTTAGGGGACTAGACAATCCAATTATAAAATTTGTGTGGAAGGAAAAAGCATTGTAAAGTTCATGATAAGCACTATAAAAATTTCAAAATGAAAAAAACACGGTGGAGAATAACTTATCCTTTTTATAGTAAGTATGTGGAAAAGCTACTTCATTAGAGTGGAGAACATATGAAATAGGCCTTATATTTTTTAGAAAAGCCATCAATTTGGGACAAATAAAGTTTGATATATTTCTATTTTATGTCACACACAAAGATAAATGCCAGGTGAATTAATATAACAAAAAAGAGGATGATGAGGCTGTGAGAACAAAACACATAATATTAGTACTATACTATATAATATTATATATCATTGATATATATGTAATAATTTATTAAACATTATATAAATATTATGTAATTATTGTACTTAATAAAATATTAAAATATAATAAGAGTATTATATAATGGAATGGAATATTGTTATATATAAATAATATACAGAAAATGTATTATTTGAATATAGATCTCAAACTGCTGTGCTAGCAATGAGGGATTTATATAACAGAAAATTATGATTATATAATATATTATATTATTTCATTAAATTTTCTATTATTACGTTAATATTCTTCATTTTCTTTTAAACATCATCTTCCTTTTGTTATGCTGATAATATATAATAATAATATTAGTAATATAATATGCCTCCCTGTCTATGTGAGATAGAAAACACAGAGGCTTAAAGAAACAATAGGTTAAATTGTTGCATGTTAAACTCTCTGTCCCTTGAAAAAAATTAAGGTAAGCAACAGTTTAGAAGGAAAGGATTTAAGCATATAAAATAAACAAGGGATTAATGTTCATGATGTATAAATGTTTCTAAAATCCTTTTAAAATGCAACCCAATAGATTCATATAAGTGTAGTCAACCAATTTTTGATAAAGCAGTAATGGGAATGCAATGGAGAAAAACTAGTCTTTTAAACAAATGATGCTGGAACAACTAGACATGTACATACAAAAAAACAAATCTAGGCCCAAACATCATACCCTTCATAAAAATTAACTCAAAGTGGATAATATACCTAAATGGAAAATGTGAAACTATAAAACTCCTAGAAGATAACCTAGTAGAAAATCTAGATGACCTTGGGCAGGGTGGTGACTCCTTAGACACAACACCAAAGGCACAATTTATGAAAGGAATAACAAATGAGCTGGACTTCATTAAAATTAAAGTTTCTCCTCAGTGGAAAATACTGTCAACAGAATGAGAAGGCAAGCCACAGACTGGGAGAAAATATTTGCAAATGACATATCTGATAAAGGACCATCAATCACAACATATAAAGAATCCTTTAAACTCATCAATAAGGAAATAAGCAACCTGATTAATAAGTGAGCAAAGGCCTGAACAGACACTTCACCAAAGCAGACGTAGGCTGGCATGAGCACATGCAGAGATGCTGCGCGTCGAATGTCATTAGGGAACAGCTAATTAAAACAACCCGGGGATGCTACACTACTCTTTTAAATGTCACAAATCCAGAACACTGACAACACCCAATGGTGGCAAGGAGGAGGAGCCATAGGAGCATTCATTCATTGCTGGTGGGAGTGCAACTTGGTACAGGCACTGTGGAAGACAACTTGGCAGTTTCTTACAAAACTCATCATACTCTAACAATATCATCCAGCAATTGCACTCCTTGGTATTTACCCAGATAAGTTGAAAATTTATGTCCACACAAAAATCTGCACTCAAATGTTTATAATAGCTTATTCATAATTGCCAAAATTTGGAAACATCCAAGATGTCCTTCAGTAGACGAGTAGATAAACAAACTGTGATACATCCAGACAATGGGATATTTTTCAGCACCAAAAGAAATGAGCTATCAAGCCACACACACACACATACACACACACACACACCCAAAACAACAAAAACACTTGGAGATCTTAAATGTGTATTAACTCAAAGAAGCCAATCTGAAAAGGTTACATACTATATGGTTCCAAATCTGTGATATTATGTAAAGGGAAAAATTATGGAGACATTAAAAATTTCATTGGTTAGGCCAGGGGAGGTGGCTCACACCTGTAATCCCACCACTTTGGGAGGCTGAGGCAGGCAGATCACTTCAGGTGAGGAGTTTGAGACCAGCCTGGTTAACATGGTGGAATCTGTCCCTACTAAAAATACAAGAAGTAGCTGGACGTGGTGGCAGGTGCCTGCAATCTCAGCTAGTGGGGAGGCTAAGGCAAGAGAATCACCTGAACCTTAGAGGTGGAGGTTGCAGTCAGCTGAGATCATGCCACTGCCCTCCAGCCTGGGTAACAGAGTGAGGCTCCATCTCAAAAAAAAAGAAAAAGAAAAAGAAAAAAGAAAAAATGTAGTGGTTGCTAGGAGTCAAGGGGAGGAAAACTAAATAGAGAACAGGTGATTTTAAGGCAGTGCAATGATTCTGTATGATACTGTAGGAGTGGATCCATGTCATTATGCATTTGTCCAAACCCACAGAGTGCGCAATATCAAGAGTGAGCCCTAACGTGAATTAGGGACGTTGGTGATCATGATGTGTCAGCATAGGTTAATTGAGCATGACAAATTTATCACTGAGGTTGACAGCAGATCAGGCTATATGTGTGTGAAGGGGGGTTGGAACTATATTGCAACTCTTTGTGCTGTCCACTGAATTTTGTTGTGAACCTAAAACTGCTCCAAAAATTAAGGTCTATTTAAAAATACAAAAATTAGACAATAATACCAGTAATAATAGTAGATACTAGTTAATGAAGACCTACTATTTGTCCAGTACTATGTGTAATCCTTACCTGTGTGATCTTAGTCAAGTCATTTAACCCCCTGGCACCTTACCTTATCCTTCTGTAATACGGGATGATAATGATTGTACTCACTTCATTGGGTTCTTCTGAATATTCAAGCAAGTACTATCTTTTTTGTTGCTGTTTTGAGACACAGTTTCACACTGTCACCCAGGCTGGAGTGTAGTGGCTTGATCTTGGCTCTACCTCTGCCTCCCAGGTTCAAGCGATTCTCTTGCCTCAGCCTCCCAAGTAGCTGGAACTACAGGTGGGCACCAACAGACTGCTAATTTTCGTATTTTTTTTTTTTTTCAGTAGAGACAAGGTTTTGCCATGTTGGCCAGGCTGATCTGGAACTTCTGACCTCAAGTGATCCACCCTTCTCTGCTTCCCAAAGTGGTGGGATCACAGATGTGAGATACCGTGCCCAGCCCAAGTAAGTAATATCTGTTACGTCCTTAGCATTATGTCTGGACCATAGTAAGAGTTCAGAAAAATGTAGTTTTAAACTATTATTCTTTATGGAAAAAGGCAACCTCACAGGTAAAAGAGGAAGGCACAAATGGAGCAAACACGGCCATAGCAGAAGATGAGATCTAGAGGGGAAGGCATGGTGGAAGGACATCCGTCCACTAACAATAACAGAAACAGAATTAAAGCAACAATGACATGCTTTCATGCATCTAATTGATACAGAAAGGACATGACTGATTAGATCCAATATAGCTAGGGTGTAGGAAGCTGGGGACTCCCCTGAAAGCTGGTGGGAGGGTACACAGATACCTCATGTAGAGGACATTCTCATATTAACAGTTCTCATCTGGAAGATGCTCATGAACGTCATGTGCGTGGGCGCTCCGTGGCTGATCGTATTAAGTTGCTGGATACTTAATAAGCTCCTCTCCACGGAGGAGCCCTTATTATCTGCCATACATGCAGGGGCACACAAATCAGGGTAGCCAGAGAGCTAAGAGAAATAAATACATGAGAATTTCTAAGGCTCAGCCTTTTCTTTGCTGCCTTTTGAGCTTTGTTTTTTTGGAGAGGGTGAAATATATATTCCTGTCTCATGAACAGGAGTGATTTTTGTATTCTTTCCCTACAATCGTGGGTCCCATCAGGAAATGTTTCTCTCTAACAATAGAAAATGATTTAACCAATCACCTTTGCTCTTGCTTCTTCTTATTTCCAGCTTCCTATTGCAGAAGTGTGCTGGGCAGTGGCCATGGATAACTTCTCTCTGGACCCAAAGGCTCCGCATGTGCCCTCTGCCTTCGGCTTGAGAACCCTAAGATCTGGTCCACTTGGCAGGGTGCAGTGCTCACGCCTGTAATCCCAGCACTTCGGGAGGCTGAGGCAGATGGATCACAAGGTCAGGAGTTCGAGACCAGCCTGGCCAATATGGTGAAACCCTGTTTCTACTAAAAATACAAAAATTAGCCAGGCGTGGTGTTGCATGCCTGTAATCCCAGCTACTCAGGAGTCTGAGGCAGAAGAATCGCTTGAACCTGGGAGACAGAGGTTGCAGTGAGCTTAGATCGTGCCATTGCACTCCAACCTGGGTGGAGACTCAGTCTCAAAAAAAAAAAAAAAAAAAGTTCTGGTCCACTGGTCCACTGGCTACCAGTTGAATGTGAAAGAATGAGACTGTATCATGAAGATATGCCTGGGCTTAATTTTGATAGAGGCAACACTTAAATGGTCAGGAGTCCATATTGCAAGTCCATTTCCCTGTGTGACAGACCCAGCCTTGCTGCTCAGCCTCCCTGACTTTTAACCAGGAGGCACATGGCTGATTCATGGAAAGGAAACAAATATAAGCCCACCTAGTGGGGCACATAGCAGGTGCTTAACACACAAAAGACACAAGATTCCTGAGCTGTTGAGCCTACAGCATGGCTTCAATGTCTCACAACCTCCCATTCAGGCCACAGTCCTAAACTTCAGAGCCAGATAGCCACGCCCGCTCTCATGGGAAGCACGTATGTTACAGATGTTAAGACACACACACACATAAAACACCAACTTAGGTAAACTTCACTTTCAAAACATCAATCTAGCTATCTCTACATGTACATGTACACAAACATATACATATACAGTGTGTGTATATTTGCATAGAAAAGCACTTGTAAGAAAGACATTGTATCATCGAATTATTACCAGTGGTTATATCTGTGTATTGAGATATAGATACATTTAAATATTTTTCTTCCAAATTTCCTACAATGAATCCATAGTAAGGGACTCTGTAGTAACAGATGAGGATAATTTCTTAGAATCATCAAGAAGAAATGAGTCTTTCCTATAATGTTCAGAATAACAGCAACAAATGATCGTCAGTAAGGACTGGCCCGTGCAGAATGGAGCTCGGTTTTGGTTAATCCTGTAGCCTTCCTGTGGACTTGCTGTCACCAAGTAGCTCTGTGATCAGTTCTGGTGAATGAATGTGTTTGTCTTTCTGAACACTCATGGGATGACATTCAAAGTGACAGGCATGGTGCCAATCTTAACAATTCACATTCTTTATAAATTCCTTCGAAGCAATGACTGAATTATCATAACCATTGTTCTATTACAAAGTAGTATTTTTAAACAGAAGCCAGGGTTTTCCTTAAGTCCTCTCAGTTTAAGATGAAATTTGGTTAACAATGCAGCTACATTTCAGCGTTTAAGTTCCAGTTCATTCAAAAGTTATAATTTGACCAGGCTAAAATTTTTCTTTGCTGAGTAGGTTCTTTTTTGCAATGATACTGTAGAATCAATATAATAGTTTAAAGAAATTCAAAGACTAAATGTTTTAGGTACTTAGACTCAACCATTCAAAATAATTTACAAGGTAGTCAAACACCACAAGTATTCATGTATAGAATCATAAGCTATTAAATCATAAGCTATTAAAATTAGAAGAGATTTTGGACATGTAGTTTGGCACTCAGACACATTTTTATTGGATTTACTTAAATTAAGGTACAAATGTAATGGTCAACCTTCACATCTGTTTGATAATTAGAAACTTCATTGTCATGTACATTGTATTTTGTTATGAGCATTGTATTTTGTCATAACAATTATATTCTTTAGTAAGCAGAGACAGGAACTTAAAACGGAGATTGTAACCACCAGAAAATATATTTACATCAATAGCCTCTCTCTGAGTCCTAGCACTGGCTCTTAGCACATGCATGTTTGGAACCGGAGGGATAGGGGTTCAGTCCCTAAAGATGTGGCTTCCCTCGTGAGGGAGCAGAGTGGAGAAAGAAGACCTTTCCAAGAGGCAGTCTGCTTCCAGTGACATCATTGTGACAAATTCTTTCCCCAGAACAGATAAAGTGAAAGGAAGGAGGCATGGTTTATTATTTGTTTTGTTAGAATAAAAAAGGTCTATTTGAAGCAAAGTCTCTCCTGAATCTCTTTGTAGTTTTCTTCCCTTCGGTGCCAAATCGGACTTCCTATTATAGAATCGTATGCCAAATTTGTTTCCTTTCCTTCTCTAATACATCTTTCAGTTTCATCCTTTTACAAAGAAAAAATGCAAAGACTCACTCTGGAAGCTTCCAAGGCATGCAGAAAGCCTTATGGGAGGGTTTATCAAAGGATGTGGAAGGTTTTCAGCCACATACTTCTCTGAGCCTCCAGCTGAAAGACCATATTTATTATTCTGATTACATGGGGATGAGAGGAAAGCTTGAAAACAAATGCTTACATTCAATGTGTGTGATAAAAAAGAAAACTTTAAAAAAAAAGAGATTATTAAAATTCAGAAACACCAGATGCCTCTAGCAAGTTTCATCAGGGGAATTCTTGTGAGAGGGCTTTCATTTTCAGAGTTTTAAATAACTGGAATTTCCATTTTCAATTTTAGTAGAAAAATATAAAATTCCTATTTCTCAATAGGAAAGGAAGTTATTTATAAAGCTATCCATATAATCTTTCTATATGCACACACAAATTGGAAAATATATATTCATTAGTTTCAATATTCTGTTTCAGAAATTTTGAAATTACTATTAGCCATCCATTCTCAGTAATACTTTTTCTGTAAACAGGAAGAGAATATATCTCATTTATTTTCTTATTCATCAAGCTCCAAGAAAATAAAACAGTATTTTCTACTACAGAAATGTGATCTACCCAATCTGAGGTCTTGATACTCTTCATCACGAAGGTCCCTGAGGAAACACTACATGGGTTATGTAAAGAATAAATACATATATATCAAGATTTGGGAAGAACGGTATGATAATGGTTATACTTTATCCTTGATGAATATATTGATAGAGGAGGTTAGAAGCATACACACACACATTTTTCTGAAAATAATTACTTTTTTGAACATCAGCTGTAACAAACTCTTAAATCACCATTGTTGTTACCATTATCATCATCATCACTCTAATTCAAGTCTATGAGAAGAAAATTATGTTTTATGCAAAGCTTTTGATTCCTCATCCCAGAAGGAAAAACTTGGTTCTGTAAGAATATGTGTCCCAGCTGATTATGTTGCTTATAAAAAATTCTAGGAAGTGGCACTGAAAGTGCTAGACTTGGCATTTAAAGGTAGAGTTCTGAGCCTCTTCTGCCACATATTAGGTTTGTGACTCTAGACTCTTTGTCTGAATTTCCTCTTCCGTTAGAGTGGTGAAATTATAGGAATCTTATAAGACACCAGTTAAACAATGTATACGAAAAACTTAAAATCATTTCCACTTAAACAGGAGAGTGATTATTTCGACCACAAGACGTGAAATCAGGATGATGAACCCATTTGACAAGAATCTAGTTCCACGTAAGATTGAGTAAGCACATGCTGCCTTGTGTGTCTCTATGAACGCAGCTATAAGACCTGGACAGAATGCAGGAATCAACTATTTGAGAAGTCTGGATTTAAATAATACCAGGTACATGGAAGAAAATGGCCAGAATTTGGAGGACCATCAAACCAGGGCTGAGTTTGTAATTTCTCCTGTCCTAGATGCAAGACAACATGAAACTCAGAGGTAGGCATCAGTGTGGACAAAGAAGGCTCCAGGAGAAACCTTCTAGCTCAGTATCAAGGAGCAATAAAGTTGTCTCCTAGAGATACAAGGGGAGTTGGACCCATAAGTGCCTAAATCTATGAAGTGCCTGATGAAGGGAGCTTTAGTCTTAAGGAGGTGGGGTAAACATTTTGTTTCATGTTTTTAATGTCCTCCCATCACTTGGCCCTAATTATTGGCATAGTCAGGGAAGTGTATAGTAGGTAGGCTAAATAAAGCCCTAGCTTTTTTGGGTATAGAATAAAAAAAGGGGGAATTCTAGAAAACCAAAAAGTATTAGTACTTGAGAGCATTATAGAGAGAGAATAACTTGGAAAACAATCCCGTGAAGTTATTTACCAATTCCTAGGCTCACCTCAAATTGCAGATGCATAGAGCTTTTCTAAAACAGCGTACCAAAACTCCTTAGAATTAAACTCAGTGATATACTGTACTGCCTAGGTTTTAGACTGGGTGTCACCTACAGAGCTACAGAGCTACAGATCATAAAGGTGCAGCAAAGCCTTTGAAAAATGGAATAGTGGACATTCAAACTACAGCCTACAGAAGGCTAAACATAACTTATAGCTTGGACCCAATGATTGACACCTGAAACAGAAAATGTCAACATTTTTCATAAAATTGAAACAAGACCAAAAGTCTCATAACATAATACTCAAGTGTCCAAAATATAATTCAGAATTTATCATAGAAAAAGCTAGGAAGATCTCAAATTACCTGGGGAAAGGCATTCAATAGATTTCAATGCCAAGATGGCAGAGATTTTGGAAATATATGTTAAAAAGTTGAAGCTATTATAAAATATGCCAAGAAGTAATGGCAAACATTGTTGAAACAAATGGAAAGATAGAAAATCTCAGCAAAGAAATGGAAACGTAATAAAGAAAAAACTATGTAAACATGTTTGTAAATATGAAAACATTATGTGGTGTTTCCAAAGCTCCTCACTGACCCAGCAGGCTGTTCGCAGAGCACTTATTTGTTAGGTAAGAGAAACCAGGAGCAGAGGAAGCTGAGTATGAGTTTGCAAATGAAAATGTGAGTGGGGAGGAGTGAGGGATGCTTGACCTGTTTTTAACATTGGTTACTAGGAGTGGGGAGTGGGGTGGAAAAACGCTGCAGATAACAAGTTCCCTTTTCCTTCATCACCTTAAAGCACCTGGAACATGTATAGAAGATGTTACTGACATTTAGGGGCTAGCAAAGGATGAATCTGGGAAGAATTATTTGTCTGCTGGGATGCAAACAGTTCCAGCTGTCCTGGCCAGCATTTCCATCCTTAGAAAGGCATTGACTCTTCCTGGCACCAGGGATTTCTTTTACTGATGGTATCTTTTGGGAGAGTCTCGACCTCCCACCTAGTTCACAGGCTCTTCTCTCTTCTGTCCCTCTGCTCTCTTTTTCTTTTCATTTTCACACCCCTCCCCACATTGATTGCGAACTGCCCACAGAAACTTAAAATTACTTCCCTTCATGATTTTGCAGCACAGCCCATCCTCTTGACCCCTCCTTCCAGATATTGTTGTGGGTTTTGCAATGGGGACCCAAGAGACAATGATTTATTTCACTGGAAGGAGCGTCCTGCCATCCCTAGGATGGGGAAGCAGCTGCAGCTCATTTATATTTTATGTAGAGTTTTTATGTCATTGTTGGTGCTATAATGATTCTCCCTCTTTCTTTTTGTTTCCTGGGCTTTGTTTCTCTCCTACCTCAGCTGGGTCCTGAGTGAGTTGCAAAGTGTTACCAGAAAGCTGGAGCCCTCTGCTGTGGGTGTGGCACCTTGACTCTGCCCATCTTCTGCTCCACAAATTTCTTTAAAGTATTGGTAAATTATTCATAGATATCCTTCAACAAAAGATGGCTTGTGAGTTAGACACTCAGTCTTTCCCAAATTATTTCCTTAGGAAACACATTTTGACGCTACTTAACACAGCTTTTGAAAGTTGATGAATCTCATCGAGGTGTGAAGCCATCTCAGCTGACAATGGGGACACAAATTTGCTGCCTTCCTATGCCAGCATCTGAAGAGATGGCATGTGGATGGGAACCAGCCAGGACAGCTGTGGAGGCAGCAGTATCTCTGAAGAAGATACAGGCTGTACCTGGCCTTTCCCAGTGACCAAGGCAGTGTACGTGACCAAGGCAGTGTACGCAGGGCCACACGGGGAGATCCTTTTACGTTTTATGGTTCATAGGTGACTGTCAAATTCAGCGTCATGGGATTTTTCCTGTGTTCCTCCCAGCTTCTTTGGGAAGGAGTCCTGGCAGGGGCAGAAGTCGGTGGCCCAGCCCAGCTTCTGGCACTTCCATGGGAGTGAGATGCAAAGAGAGAGTGCAGTACATTTAAAGTGTTTTGCCAAAATATTTTGTGGGATTTGAGAACAAATACCAAACGGGTTGTCTATGGAAAGAAGTGGGCTTTAGGCTGATATCTTGTTGGGGGATGCAGTGAGACTGAGGGCAACCTCTGACCCCATCTTTGGGATTCACTGGATCGGCTTGGTGTTTGCTCATAGTAGCTTGACTGATGATGACATTACTGTTTATACATTTGGACTACAAGGAGAAATCCCACCACAGACAAGTAGATTCTCTTGTCTTTGTATGGGCGTGCTGCCCTGGCTTACCTGACGTGTGTATTATGGGATGCATGTACAGGAACAGCTCAATTACCCACTCACCAGACATGAGGGTGCAAGACCTCTAAAAGTGAGGCCTGGGACTTGTTCATCTTCAAGATAGAGACCTCACATTTCAGTGTAATCACCATCCACACTTACTGAATTGATCTACATTGAATAAATATGAATTCATGGGTAATCTGCCAAATTTAAAATCTTGCCCTAGTGGTTTGGGGTGCACAGAGTGAAGTGAAACCACCCATCCTTGGAGATCATCCAATGGAGGAGTGCTGGCATATTCATCAGCAAGGGCTGTCACACAGAACACCACAGGCCCTGTGCTTACACAGTCATTTCTGCTGAGGCCTCTCTTCCTGCTTGTAGACAGTGGCTTTTCACTGTGAACTTGCTTGACCTCTTCTCTGTGCATGCACCGAGAGGGAGAAAGGGAGAACAGGCAGCCTCTGGCACCTCTTCCTGCTCTTATAATGACATCAGTTAATAAGGTTTGGCTCTGTATCCTCACCCAAATCTCATCTTCAATTGTAGCTCCCATAATTCCTACTTGTTGTGGGAGGACCTGGTGGGAGATAATTGAATCATGGCTTTAGTTTCTCCCCATACTGCTCTCATGGTAGTGAACAAGTCTCATGAGATCTGGTGATTTTATAAGGGGTTTCCCCTTGGCTTAGTTCTCATTCTCTCTTGCCTGCTGCCATGTAAGATGTGTCTTTTGCCTTCCATCATGATTATGAGGCCTCTCCAGCCATGTGGAACTGTGAGTCCATTAAACCTCTTTTTCTTTATGAATTATCCAGTCTTGGGTATGTCTTTATAAGCAGCGTGGAAATGGACTAACACACCAGTCCTGTTGGATTAGGGCCCCACCATTATGACCTGATTAGACCTTAATTACCTTTCTGAAAGCCCCATCTCTAATATAGCCACATGGGAGGGCTAGGGCTGCAACACATGAATTTGGGTAGGGGGCACAGTTCAGTCCACCACAGATGGGAACCATCTTTTTTTTTCTGTTTCAACTTTTTTTTCAGTATCAACTTTTTTGTTTTTTTTTTACAGTGATTTAGTGTAAAACAAATAGACACTAATGCAACATGCTTACTTAACATTCCAAAATTCTCAAAATTCTCACACTGGCCGGGCGCGGTGGCTCAAGCCTGTAATCCCAGCACTTT
>NW_016826183.1:547805-568066 GCF_001698545.2 Rhinopithecus bieti
AAAAAAAAAAAAAAAAAAAATTCTCACATTATGAACTGATTTTCTTAGTTTCTAAAACTGAAAAAATCATTATAATTTAAAACATAAATCATCTCAATCATAAACATTAAGAGTTTCCTTGGTGTTCACTCCTGGGATATTTCAAAAGATGATAAAGTATGAAATTAAGCAGAGCCTATTAAGATCAACCATTTTTTATTATATGACCTATTCATTTCAAAATGTAGATGCACATAATAAATAAGTTTTCCAGTGTGTGCCTGCTCAGAGGTTTCTACACTCTCAGAAAGAAACCAAGCTAATTAGACATGAAATATCAACTGGTGAGCAATTGCAGCCTGAAAAAATACCCCCGTGACTTTGTACATTTTATAAATTTATGATTTGGGCAAAATTCAATGTTATATCTATGCCATGAATTCAGAAACAGCAGTAAAATATGGTCATAACAAACAGTATGTGTATATATACACACATATATACACATACACACATACATACACACACATCACACACACACACACACAGCTCACTATCATAAACTTCTGCTTTTATTTGATCATATGTACAAATGAATATTTCTCATTTGTTAGCTTTCTTGGCATATTTCTGTCTAATTTTTAAATTTTATTTTTATTTATTTATTTTTGAGACGGAGTCTTGCTCTGTCGCCCAGCCTGGAGTGCAGTGGCTGCATCTCTGCTCACTGCAAGCTCCGCCTCCCGGGTTTACGCCATTCTCCTGCCTCAGCCTCCCGAGTAGCTGGGACTACAGGCGCCTGCCACCTCGCCCGGCTAGTTTTTTGTATTTTTTAGTAGAGACGGGGTTTCACCGTGTTAGCAGGATGGTCTTGATCTCCTGACCTCGTGATCCACCTGTCTCCGCCTCCCAAAGTGCTGGGATTACAGGCTTGAGCCACCGCGCCCGGCCTCTGTCTAATTTTTTTAATCTCACCTCCTTCCCTTCAGTTAAGGACAATGTGCTCTCTCTTCTCTAATGATCGGACAGACTCCTATTCCAAAACAGAAGATCTCCACTCTGGAAGGTTAGGAAATCTGTGAGCAGAGGGGGGCTGTTTTGCTTTATGTATGTATGATTTTTGGCAATTATTGTCCACCCATGTGGCCAGCTGAGGACTTTTATTACCTTCTTCCTCTGGGATCATCCTAACGGAGAACCTGAGGTTTGGGCTTGGGCACAGGTGGTTTATTTGAGAGTGCAGACAGTAAGACAGGGAGGGAATAGGAGTGATGATTCGTGAATTATTCAGCTTTTGCCACTGAGGGAATTCGAGCTCAATCCTGCCCAGAGACACTCAAGCATCACAGGGACATGCTTCAGAACTGCCCATCTAGAGAATGACATGCTGCAGCTTTTAGTCACTAACTTTTATTCTCCATTGGTTGAAGGTTTTTCCCAGAGGAAGCTTCTCCCAAACGTTTCCAGGCTGCCCTGTCCTCAAGCTAAAAATGCTACATTGGCTTTCTGGAAAACTAGCAAACAAGCAAACGAACAACAATGAAATAAAATGACAGCCTGGGCAACATGGCAAAACCCTGTCTCCACCAAAAATACAAAAAATTAGCTGGGCGTGGTGGTGCATACCTGTGATCCCAGCTACTCAGGAGGCTGAAGTGGAAAGATTGCTGGAGCCCGGGAGGCAGAGGTTGCAGTGAGCTGAGATGCCATCGCTGCACTCCAGCCTGGGTGACAAAGTGAAACCCCATCTCAAAAAAAAAAAAAAAAAGGGCGGTGGGGTGGAAAATGAAACATACACACACACTCACATATACACACACAAAACTGAGGCAGAGATGAGGCAAACTCTTGGGATGGGATGTTGTCAGCCCATATAGGAACTGCCTACCTGGTCTACATAGAATCTGTGTGGGGACATGGCCACAGGACATGGAGTACCCAAAACTGCAGTCCCCTGCACCCCAGCACCCCTTGGATCTATGCATGATCGCACTGAACTCACTCTATCTTAATCATCAAGGTGGTGGCTGGCCACAGACTATTAAAAAGACATAAAATGATCGAGCAGTTTTACTTCTGATTATATACCCCAAAACTTAAAAGCAGGGACTCAAACAGATATTTATGCATTCATATTCGTGGTAGCATTGTTCAACAGCCAAGAGGAGGAGCAACTCAAGGGTTCATCAACGGATGAATGGACAAAACTATTCCATACAATAGAATATTTTCAACATTAAAGAGAAAAGAAATTCTGACATGTGCTACATCCTGAATGAACTTTGAGGATATTACGCTAAGCCAGTCACCAAAAGACAAATACCCTATGATTCCACTTATGTAAGGCACCTAGAATTGTCAAGTTCATAGAGACAGAATGGAGTATGGTGGTTGCCAGGGGCTGGGGGAGGGAATATAGGGGGTTAGTGTTTAATGGGTGCAGAGTTTCTGTTGGGGAAGATGAAAAAGTTCTGGATATGGGTGGTGGTGATGGTTGCACAACAATGTGAATGTACTTAGTGTCACTGAACAGTGCATTTAAAAATGGTTACAATGGTAAATTTCGTGTTATGCATATGGCACCACAATTTAGAAGACATCAAAGAGGGGAAGGTCTAGAATAAGCTACAGTCTCCATTGCTGGGATTGTCTCAAGCTGTAACTGACATTTGTCATCTCCCTTTTCCACGTTTGCTGCTTGCATCGACCTCATCTCTTCTGTCCAAGCCTGGTCTTTGATTCCACTTCTCTTTGCAGGCTGCTGTGGTTACTCTAATTGCCTCCCCCCTGTGGAAACAGGGCAGAGAGGCACCGAGAGGCACCTCAGGACTCCCTGACTAACCTCAGATATTCTTCTCCTCCCTGCTGTGCTTTTAAGCAGAAATTCTAGACCAAGCTATCATCATCATCTTCACAGCCATTTGCCATCATTTGCCAGTAGGAGAGCTTTCTTCTTTATTTGCTTTAAATTCTTTTCAGGGTCATGACAGCTAGCCATTTCAAGCCAAGTGTTGGCATTTTCTGATCGCACTCAAAGATCGTGTGAGCGAGAAGTCAGGGAAAACTACATGTCTAAAACAAGTCTCAATTCTTCGGTTTCTCTCTCCATGGGATCCTTGGATTTGGAAGTCCTTAGCAATGGCTCTGAGATGGAAAAGGAAAAGGTGTATAGTCTATGGACTAGGAAGTACCGGGATGTTTCACATGAAGGTTGTAATTTTAAGGATATTGGGGTAGTATGGATGGTCAGGAGAAGGAGAGGATGGGGAAGGAAAGCAAGTGTAGAAATAGGAAGGTGAAGTAGTTTCAGGTTTGTACATTTTATCGCCTTTACCTCAAGAGTCCTTTTGGAGACAATCCTAGAGTTCAAACTTTATTTGGAAAGTTCCTCACACCAATTAAAGAATCTACAAGATTCTTAGGATATAGAGATTTCATAGGTTCATAGAATATACAAGATTTTGTTTTTAAGTTTTCTCAACTTCCAGGAAGAGAGATACAGTACTTACACCTTTACTGTTGGTGTGAAGGGCTTCACAGTGCTCCTCCTAAGGAGCAGGAAGATCATATGCTGTTCTTCGACTTTGGTCTTCAAGGTTACCTGTAGCCAGGAGGCTTGCCACTGTTCCCTGCCAAGTAGACCTCATCTCCATTTGTTTCTGAGCACCACGCTCACCCCCTAAAGCGGGGCCTGGCAACAGCCTGAAGAAGGACTAATTCAGATCTAACCCAGGATGCAGCCAGCCTCCACGATGGTCTGCAATGAGATCTGCCTACTAACTGTTCACACCCTGTGAAGTCCCCTCCCACATTGACCAGGGTAGTTCTGAGTGACCAGCAGCCTATGGTAGAAGTGATGACTGCTCACCTCCTAAGTTAGATTATAAAAATGACTTCGACTTTCATCACGGTGGGCTCTCTGTCTCTTTCCCTTTCTTCATAGCTCACTTGATGTGAGAAGCCTTAGGGACATGCCCCCATGACGAGGCTCTGAAGTCTCTCACCTACAGCCAGCAGATACCTGAGGCTGCCCACCATCATGTGAATGAGTTTGGAAGTGGATCCTTCAGCCTCAGTTGAGTCTTGAGATAACTATAGTTCCAGACAACAGACTGACTGCAACCTCATGAAGGACACTACGCCAGGACCATCAAACTAAGCCAAGCTCAGATTCCTGACCCACAGATAGTGTGAGGTGGCATCTGATTAAGCTTTTTAAATTTGCGGTAATTTGTTACATAGCAGTACAAAACTAATACACCAAGGCTGCAGTTTTGTCTTGTTAGGTCTTAATTTGTTCAAAACAGTTTTCTTCTGGATGCAAGGATATTGGGGTAGTATGGATGGTCAGGAGAAGGTGGGGCTGAGGAAGGAAGTTGAGTATACAAATAGGAGGGTGAGGCAGTTGTAAGTTTTGTACACTTTTTTATTGCCTTTATCTAAAGAGTCATTTTGGAGGCAATTCTAGAGTTCAAACTTTATTTGAATTCTATGAGAATTCAAATCTCATACGAGATTTTGAATTACCCAGATGAATTTGTATATGAGACACAAATTACCCAGATGGGTCTACCTGGTGGGATCTTGTTGCTACAATTTGTATCTATGACCATCCTGTCATATGTGCAATATTATGTCAGGAGTTCTAACACATAGAGCACTGTCCAGCAGTAGGAGGTGCCCAATAAATATTTGTTGAATTAATGATGCAAAAAGCATGAGTATTACATTGTCAAGCTCAAATCTACAACCAGACCCCCCAATAAACCACTCAACTTGCAAGAATCTTGACCTGGATATGCCACAAGGAACATGTAATCACAGTTGAGTAATAAGCCAGCCCCAGATGTTCCACAGCAAGGATTTCAGAGTCTAGGCTTCTTCTAAAAAGCCCTGTCCTTCTGAGTCCTTATTTGCTGTGAATTAGTCTTTCACAGAGAGCCTGCCTCCATCCTGGCTCATGAGGACACACTGATGGTCCCTCCCCTTCACAGGCAGTCAGTCATTCCTCTGGCTGGAACATCCAATACGATGTTTCTTGCTCTATCCTCTCACAGGCATCTAGGTTTTAACTTGGAAATACCTTTGGGGATGCAGAGAAACTGACTCTCTGTCTCTTGTGCCCCATATCCTCCCACACAGAGAGAATCTATCTATTTCACTGCAAATAATGGAGTCTGACACACATTAGCTCCCAAACCTTAAAATATCCATCTTCTTTGTGTCCTTAAATAGGTACTTGTCAAAACAGTATAGGTAACATTGAGAAACAGTCATTATGAAACATTAGAGTAGAGCACTAAAATCATGGGATTTATATCCCAGCATCTCCCCTCTGTCATGTTTGGGGGATCTTTCCAGCTGATGCTGTGCTGTGGTTTCACAGAAAAACCGCCATAATTTCCCGTGTGCAACTCCATCCCGGGCTCCCCCTGCTAGCCTGGAGGTTGCCTTCACCAAGGTCCTGAAGGTCAGGAGTCTCTTTCATGGTCTCTCTGCCCTCAACTAAATGTTCTGTAAATAATTAGAGACCGAAGTCTTGACAATAATAAAGCAGCCTTATCCCATGGGTAGAACTAATGAGCAGAGCTCAGTCTTGCTGATGATTAAGTCTGAAATGCGCCAGTAGGGGGAAGGGGGCCTGGAATTCTTGTCTAATATTGATATTTATGGCCCTTTGTTTTCCAGAGAACAGATGCCTTCCACTGTGTGAGCGTAAATTCAGAGCCTTTCAACTTCACATTCTCATTGACAAATTATTTAAACATGACGGCTCTTTTATAAAGAGTGTTATCTTAAAAGGAAAGGAATCAAAGGGCTGAACATGTTAAAGGTGAATTTAAAAGCCTGGCTGCGGTTGACGGTGATGGTCCAAATGGGATAAAGCTGGCTCCCATGGTAAGTGGCTGCATCCATGAATATTCATGCAACACTGTCATGAGAGCCCTCACACCACAGAGGGGACCTTCATGGATGAACCCCCAGAGTCAGACCCACAGGCCCCTACCCTGGCAGCTCCCCGATGCTGGTTCCCAGCCTTAATTGCCTTGTCTTTCAGTGAGAAAATAAAGGCTGCACCTGCTTTCCTCCCTCCTTCCCTGGGGTTTTTATGCAGATCGATAAAATCAATTCCTGCATCTTGCTGTGAGTCTCTTGAGACAAGACCTGCGATTAATATCAGCGATTGTTATTTTAAAGACTTGTCTTTTTTTTTTTTTTTTTCTTTGAGGAGCTGGCCTAATGGATACACTTTTAGCATAACCTGCCAACCTTCCTCAAAAGCAAATCAAAATCGATTTTTGGATAAACATACATCTGATAATTTACTATATCTTTTAAAATAATTGGAGATATCCTGGGGAGTCAAAAAAGTAGATGTAAAGTTGGCCTGTCCTGGGTTGAAACTCTGACCGCAGCCACCTCTCACCTGTGCCCCTTGCACTGCTGGAAATGAGGAAGGAGGGTGATGGTACTTCCTTTTACAGCACCTTGCCCTGGGATAAGGAGCCAGGTGATCCGTTTTTCTGTGGCCTGAGTCTCCCACCTGAGGAGTGGGGATTGCAGATTCTGACTTAGAGGAGGAAAAAATAAGTTTCTGAAATACAATGTTATGATGGGAATATTTTATTTCACATTGACAGAGAAATATACAGTTGTCAATGTATTTTCCTGTGATTGTTCCTCAAACCTTGTCAAATAGTTACAGAAAGTAATGTTACCTTTTTTTTAGGGAGGAGAAACAAGATCCCCCAGGACTTGTCAATGGCACATGTAAAAGACAGAAGACACTAGAAGCCAGTCTTCAGCCCTCCAGTCCAGCTGTGGCCACTGTAACGTATGACCAAACCCCTGGCCCAGTCAGCTCTCAGGGCTCTGAGCCAACTGCCTAGACCCTCTATTTGAGATCCCTGAGAGTTTCAACGCAGGGCATGGCTGACATCTCCACCGTGTCATTTCCAGTAATGCAGCCTCACTGACAGTGGAAGATCGGAGAGCTCTCGTCAGAGAAGTCACCTGGCTCCATGTGAGTCTTACCCAGAGGGAAACCTGACAATCTTCCAGCATGCTCACCAGATTGGGGTACTGACTTTTGTCACTTGATTCTCAACTCACAGCCTCAAGATGCTGGTGCTAATGTACATTGCAGCTGACATGGGAGTTTATTTTTGTAACTGCTCTTGCCTCAGAAAAAGCTCCATCCTAGTACTACTTCCAGGACACGGATGGTCTGGGTGCTGCAGTGAAGACAATGATCATCTCGTTCTCTCAGCGGTTAGGAATCCTGTGGGCTTATGGAATAAGCTCCCTGAAACAGACAGTGACATCCATGGTGAACCCGACTGAATTGTGCTCCAGTGGCCTAGAGAGTTCCTATTATTTATCTCATTTCTTTTCTACACAAGAACACAAACCAAACCGCTGATGAATGAATATTATTGCATGCTTTGGTAGGAACGCAAAGGCAAATTGGGCTCGCTGTAGAGAATATCTTGCTCCTCATTTTATATTAAAACGCCTAGATGTCCCTCAAGAGACCATGTCAAGGATGAAATTTATCCACTGCTTGCATTTGCTAATTTGAAATTGTTCTGATTTCATCTGCATGGCTTAATATAGAAGTTCTTTTAACCTGAACAGATACACAGAAATGTGGAATTTATTCAATGCCTTTTTTTGATTTATGTTAGAAAATATATATGGCTATGCTGTCGTCTTTTTATATATAGGCATAAATAAATATAAATGTATAGAGTCAAGTCAGAAATTCTGAAACCACATTGCACTTAGCTCCTTATAGCATAATGCTTTCCATATTCTTCCTGGTTTATTTCCCCTGATCCTTTAGAGAGAGATACTGTGTTTAAAGTGTAAACCCTTTATACGGAAAAGATGTATTATAATTCTATATGATAATCCTCGAAGTTCAGGAAAATAATCTGAAATAAACATTCTCAATTGAGGAATGAATGATAAAGACTCATCAACTGGGTCAGCAGCAGTGACTCGTGTCTGTAATCCCAGCACTTTGGGAGACAGAGGCAGGTGGATCACCTGAGGTTAGCCTGGCCAACGTGGTGAAACCCTGTATCTACCAAAAATATACAAAAATTAGCTGAGCATGGTGACACATGCCTGTAATCCCAGCTACTCTGAAGGCTGAGGCAGGAGAATCGCTTGAACCCAGGAGGCGGAGGTTCCAGTGAGCTGAGATAGCCCCATTGCACTCCGGCCTAGCCATCTCAAGGAAAAAAAAAAAAAAAAAAGAGAGAGAGAGAGAGAAAAGAAAAACAACTCATCAATTGTTTTGACACCAGATTAGACAAACAGGCTGATTTATAGTGCTTGGCCATGTTCTAAGGAACCCAGTTCTGTGGGATCTCAGGCAATGACTGGGACAGGGGCCATGGGAATAGCACAACCATTACTGCAGAACTGCGTCCCTTAAATCAGAATTTCACCAGATTCCGGGGCTCCTGCACTCTCATCCTGCAGCTGTGCCTTGTTTGCTGGATCTTCCAGTCGCTGCTTGAACTGAGACACAGGAACGGCCTTCATGGGGGAGACAGGGCAGGAGTGTGTCCTTTTCACAGCAGCACCCATCAGGGAGTGAGCTTTGCTTTGAAACCTGTGTCTAATGCATGTCTGTTCCTGGAAAGTGATGGTTTAGGAGCAGGTAAGCCACTCTGCTACCCCAGTCTGTTATTTATAATGGTTTGAGTGTGAAATCAGAAAGATGCTTTTGCTATTGTCAACATTTCTCAGATTTGGCTATAAAAGTAGAAAAAAACCCTCTATTTTCTGCCATTCTGTTTACCACCACTTGGTGAGTTTTAATGAAGAACTGCAAGAAAACACATGTGTGGAAACCAGAGTTGAGCAACTCAAGGTATCAAATGCAAGAAGTTCCAAGGATGGTGAAGGTATAGCCAGGCCTCAAAGCAATGCATCTTATGATGACAAAACGGTCCTTTCTATTTTAACACCAGTAGAAACTTTACAAAACCTCTCAGTGCCCTTTGTTGGAATGTATTAAGGAGGTCATTGGCAGTGAACTATGTTCCCCTGACATGTTTATGAATATGTCATCCTTGGGAATGAACATAGCACCAGACACCCGTAAAGTTTGTGGTTCATAATAAGACAAAATTGGTGACCCAAGCCTTGGTGGCAGGCAGTTTCCTATGGTTGCTGTGACAATTATCACAAATTGGGTGGCTTAAACAATGCAAATCCACTATTTTACAGTTCCAGAGAAAAGAAGTCGGAAGTGGATCTTATTGGGATGAAGGGAAGCCTCTGGCAGTGCTGTGTTTCTTCTAGAGGCTCTTAGGGAGTGCACTAGATTGAATCATGCCCCTTCCAAATTTATGTCAACCTGGAATCTCAGATGTCATTAGAGAAGTTAAGATGCAGCCACCGTGGATTAGAGTGAGCCATAATTCAATGACTGATGTCCTTATAAGAAGATACAACAGAGAAACAGATGCAGATAGACTCAGGGAGAAGGTCACGGGACAAGGAAGCCAGAGGTTAGAGAGATGCATCTATGAGTCTAGGAACATCAAGAATCGCCAGCAACCACCAAAAGCCAGAAGAGGCAAGAAAGGACCATCCCTTAGAGTGTGTTAAGAGAGGAGGGCCCTGCTGTCACCTTGACTGTGGGCTTCTGGCCTCCAGAACTGTAAGAAGATTAATTTCTGTTGCTTTAAGCTGCCACGTTTGTGGTAAGTGGTTGGGATGCTCGCTAGGAAAGGAACACAGGGAGAATGTAGTACTTGCCATTTCTAGCTCCTAGAGCCTTCTGCATTCCATGGTTCCTGGTCGCCTCTGCCACTTTCACAATCGGTGGTGGTGGCTGAGTTCTTCTCATAGCGTATCTCTCTGACCTTCATGTGTCATCATATCTACCTCTGACCAGAACCAGGAAAAGTTGGACTCATGTAACTAGACTGAGCCCACCTGAACAATTCAGGATAATCTCGCCATCTCGAGGCCATAACCTTAATCCCACCTACAAAACCCCTTCTGCACACAAGGTGACATGCTTATAGCTGCCAGGGATTAGAGCATGGACATCCTCATAGGGGTGGAGGGGATTATTCCATCTACCACAGAGGGCAGGAAATAATACTCTGTATTAAAGACAAAACAGTGAATAATATGATTTAAGAAAGGCTAAAACAAGTAAACAATGGACTACCTATTTTATCTAAGGATGAGTATTTGGTGGGAGGAGAACAATAAAAAGTTAAAAGATGAATAAGGCAATTCTCCACCTTTAACAAGTCATATTGCAATGCAGGAAACAGATATGATAAGTGAATCTTAGAATAGTAATGACGTCATTTGTTATTGAACTTAAACAAAAAAAAAGAGCACAGGGGAAACTCTGAAATGTCTCATAGCTCCTTTATGGAAGCCCATGAAACAGGATCCCAGTAATGAATCAAGCTATCTGGAGCTCTGTGATGCTCCAAGCAGAGGTGTCTGGGCACAGGGCAGAGAAGAGCTCATGCTGGAGATGGTTTCCTTGAGAAGACATCTTTTGAACTGGATCTTGAGTGATGTGTGTGGCTTAAACAGGAGAGAAAATGGGATTGCAGACAGCCAGGCCAGTGTGAGCAAAGGCACTGAGGAGCAAACATTCCAGGAACACAAGAAGACCCTGTGGGATTTTAAACAGTCTTTGGCTTTGTAATGAACGTGAAACTTAATTTGCTTTGCCTACCAGTGGCCACAGAGGCCTGAAGACAGCGGTTCTAAGTGGTTTTCTGTTTGTTGTTATTGACCATTGAGGTGCTCAGACCATGGCAGACTGCAGTTACTTTCCAAAACCAAATCCAGCATTTTTCCCTCTTTAGATTGTTTTTCATTTGCTTTAAAAGTAAATTAGAGATGCACTTGGTCTCTCACGGCAGCCACTTGGCCTCTTCCAAGTGTACTTTCCTTCCTTCCATCAGGGCTCTAAATCTTTTTAATAAACTTTCACCCCTGCTCAGAAAAAAAAAAAAGTAACTTAGAATTTAGAGAATGATAAAATAGCAACGTCTAGCACTGATGGAGCTGAAGAAAATGCATTACTTCTACTTTGAGCCTGTAGTTTGTGAGTCGACAGGAAAAGAATGAGCCTGTGAGATGAGTTACCTCTGACACTGGTTAGAAACGAGACCTTCATTCCATTTTTATGTAGGTAATTGTGAAAGGTTTTTGGCACCTCTACCACTAAGCAGATACATGTTCAAGTCTAAAAATAGGTGGGAAAGAAGGGGCCCATAGGGCACAGCAGATGTGGAGCCTGAATACTACCCACTAACCCCCTAACCCACCCAGGGGTGCCGTCAACCTGAAACCCTCCCCCAGACCTGACCCAGCCTTGGAAGCCTCCCAGCACAGCTGGCTTCACCATAAGCCCCAGGAAAATGAAGTCTGATGGTGTCTTGTACTTGGGAGGTAATTGGGAACCATGACTATCAGCTTTCTTTCAGAGGAAGCAAAATGAACAGTCCAAGTCCATGCCAAATAGAAACTAGAGAAGTTGCCTTAAGGCCTAGGTCCTACAACTATCTTTCAACACAGAGGTGGTTTTCTTTAGGTACCTTGCTAACATGGAAATATAGTTCAAAGTCAGTCGACCCTGGATGGGTCTTCAAGGCTCCTAAATTATTATGTAAATTTTGATGAACACAGCTAATGTAATGAATCCAATATCCCCTACATTACTTCAGGCTGCAGTTCTGTAACCCTCTAGGGGATATTGTCTGGGAGTCTAATTCTGAAACAAAAAGATAATTTTGTATGTCAATGAAATTCACTACACTTGCTCCATGAGGAGAACAAAAGCCTAGATTTCCAAGTGGGTGTAGTGCCCCTTCCTGGAAAAGTATGACTGCTCTTGGCCACCTGTTGTGGCTTTTATTTTGAGTCATGCACTCTCATGGGTAGAGCAGCAGCCGTCGCAAATAAGCATCCTGAGGTATTCACAGGAGTTAAGGATAAGACAATTCAACAGATGGGAACACAAAAGAACATAAAGACAAAACAAACATGAAGTGAATTAAGAGATTAATTTTAAAAATAAATAGAAAGACAAGGAGTGGTTGTGAGCTAGGAGGTGTCCCCACTGTGAAAGATCATCACACACTTCCCAAGCTCTGAATGTGTGATGAGTGAGGTGCGCGAGGCGTACGTGGATGGCGGATGGCATCGTTTTCCACACTGGAGCTCTGCTGCTGCACTCCGAAAGATTCCTTTCTGAATGGAGAGAGATGCTTCCGGTCTCCTGTACCACTCTGGAAGGCCTCAAGGCCAGGAAGAACAGTTTCAACTGGACCATTCCCCCCGGGGTCTTCTAGGATGTCGGGAACGGGGAAGGTAGAGCCTCAGAAGGCTGCAGATACAACTGGACCTTCTGCCAGCTCTGAGCAGGTGACAGACCTGGGATGCAGAAATGCCACCTGCTCTTGGCCGGCAGCACAGAACCCCCAGACCACAGAAGGCGGGAACTGGAATCCAGGTGAGTGGAATGAGCGGCTATTGTGTTTGCCTCTCTTTTGTATGTTCTCTTAATTCAGTGCATCTTTTTTCCATTTTCTGATAATCATAGGACATTTGGGAGTTCTCAACGCAATGAGACTCCAACAGTCCTGGCCCGGGGGCATTCTCTGCTCTGTGCTGCCTGGCACCTTGTCCGTCACCCTGTCATCCTCACCCCTGAGCAGTCGCCACCACTACTGGCCTCCTCCCATGTCCTGGCCCCATCAGCCATGGTCACAGGGAAGAGGGGATGTTGCAGTCTCTAAGCCCAGTCTAGGGACAGATTCTAGGCTGCGTATAGTATCTTTCAACCCTCAGGAAATACCCCAGCTTTTCTGGTTTGCTATGTTCATAAGGAAAGACAGGGCGTTAGATGGCTCTTCCTGGCTTTGCCTTGGTCAGCTTTTCTTTCCCCAAGCTCTTCTTTTAGGACAGTTGTGAGCTTTTGTGAAAACGCAACTCTAAGCACTGGCACTCGGCTGTGGGACACCAGGGTGATGCCAGTCAGACTGCTCCGGGCCTCACACCTAAGGAGAACAGGAACACTTCGGGAGCTGGCAGAGCTGGCAGCCGTGTCAAACCCACCACAGCCCTGTTGACAAATAAGGAAATGCTTCCCTTATCATGTGTTTTCTCAGCTGGCAGAGGGACCCGGACAGATGTCTGCTTTGCCTGTCCAGTGTGATGGAGGCTGGGTGGAAGCTGCCTCGACCCCAGGGCCTGCAGCTACCCACACAATGCCCAGGCCTAGACCCTACGTCTAAGTGGCAGCCATGCAGCAAGGAGGGAGCAGTGGTGAGGGGAGTGGCTGCCCGCTGTGGGTGGCTCTAACCATGGCAGGACACCTTGGAGGAGATGCGTGTGCCTGCCCATCTCTCTGTGGGCCCTGTCATGTCATTGTCATTCTCTTTGTGAGTTTCTTGTGTCTTCTAGAAGAAATCACCACAGATTGCATTGTCTAAAATGACAGAGATTTATTCTCACACATATCTGGAGGCCAGTAGCCCAAAATCAAGGTGTCAGCAGGGCTGTGCCCATTCCATAAGCTCAAGAGGAGAATCTGTCCCTCCTTTTTCAGTTTGTGGTGGCTGCTAGCAACCCTTGGCTTATGGTCACATCATTCCTGTCTCCGCCACCTCCGTGGTCACTGTGCCTCTTCCTCCCTTTATGTGGAACCTCCCTGGATCTCTCTCATATGGGGATATTTGTGATTACATTTATGGCCCACCAGGATAATCCAGACCGGAGACAGGGCATGCTCCTTGCTTAGGATCCTTCCTGGTCCTTAGACATATTTCACTCATTCATGTCTCCTAAGGCTTTTGGCTTGACTTGGCCACCTAGGCTCTTAGGTCCACCCTTTGGTCACATCTTAAAAATACCTTTACATCAGCACCTAGACAAATGTTTGATCGTAAAACTGGGCATCGCAGCCTAACCAAGCTGACACATAACATTGAGCATCCCATCACACTCCATTAACTTCGGATGAGTCTGAGCTTGCACCAAACTGTGCACACAGCTGCAGCTGCAATGAGAGTAGTGCTGGGGGAGAATCCATGAAGAACGAGGCACAATGGAACTCACTCCATCCACTTCAGCCGGTGCTCTTGTTTTTTTCATAGGTTTCCTATACTGGGACTTAGTAAAGCCTTGTGTTAAGATGGGTGGAAATATTTGGAAAGATAAAAGAGAAAAATGATAAATAAAAAATGTTTGCGTACTACTTATGCCCTGGATCACTGATTTTCAAAGAGTAAGCCTGCAGTAAATCAGATTTCCCTGTGTGCTCAGCTATGCTGGTAGATTTTAAGTCCCTTATTTAAATACATCTGCTTGTCTCTCTCCAGCATGCGTCCATGCACACACAGACAGCCCATTGGGAATCTAGTAATAGAAGTTGACACTCCTAGGAACCTGGAGCCTGGTGCAGTTCTCCAGTCCCAGCCTTCTCATTTCTAATTTCCTGGTTGTGACCCAGTTATGCACTAACAAAGAGAGCTTCCTGGAGCCTGAGAACTGCTGGGATGGTGAAATGCTTACAAATGTGGCCAGTCTGCTGCGGCGTGTGCTTGAAAAGTTTCTCTAATAGGCGTCTCTTAAGTACAGAGATACTCAGTAATCACCAGGAAAGAATATAAAACAAGTAGAACTTAAGCTAACAGCAGTTACGCCCAAAGAAAGGCATGTGATCGGATTATAGAGGAGGCACTGTTCTTCCTTGGTGCTGTGAGTTGTGTTGTGTCTCCTCAAAAGATATGCTGAAGCTCCAAGCCCCAGCACCTGATAATGTGGCCTTGCTTGGAAATAATGTCAGTGACTTTTTAACTAGTTAATATGAGGTCATACTGGATTAAGGGTAACGCTTAATCCAATGTGACTGTTGCCCTTATACGAAGAAGACGTGAAGAAAAGAAGTAAGAAGGCAATGTGAAGATAAAGTCAGACAGTGGAGTGACTCAGCTGCAAGTCAGGAAACATCGGAGAGCAATGGCCATGGCCAGAAATGAAGAAGAGGCAAGGAAGGACCCTCCCTCCACCTTCAGGGGGAACAAGGCCCTCTGACACCTTGATTGGATTTCAGGCTCCAGACCTGTGAGATAATACATTTCTACCTTTTTAAACCACACAATTTGTGGTACTTTGTTATGCCAGGCACAGGACATGAATACATTTGGGGTCAGAATGGGGCCTTTGCCTCTTGCTGGGCAAGGAGGGATTTCAGTGACATTTCATCTTCACTGGAAACAATGACAATTTGCTCTCTGAAAACTTAAAATATCATCATGTCCTTTTTCTGGAACTAATTTCAAATGTTCAAAAAGCACTCACCTTGAGTCCTCTCACTTATAATGATATTGACTTCTCCCAAGACACTTATTTGAGTTTCTTATCACCCCAAGTTTGTTTCCATTTTATTACTGTATATTACTCATGTTGCCTAAATTCAGCTTGACTGTTTCTTTATAATTGTTTTTCATTATCCAGATCTATACATTAAACCTTCTAGAACTCATTTGTGGCAGACCATAAAACATCCCCAGACATTAGTAAAACTTCTGATTCCTCTCAGCTAATCCCATAGTATATTAAATATTTAGACTAATGGCGTGAGGAAAGATTGGGGGGAGTGTTCTTGTTTGGGCAGTAGTAAAATCATTCCCTCTCTGTACACCATTCCTCCCTGGTTTCTAATGAAAAATAGGTCAAAGTCTCCCACTGGATTTTTATTCTATCTGAAAAGACATTCTTTTGTTGAGTGGGGACAAAGTTGCTAAGTTGCTCATTTAATTCTGGATGAACAGGAAGGTTGACAGGGGTAGTGGGTGTCTTTTTTGTAGATGACTGAGGCACTGTCTGCCAACTCAATTTTTCTTTTAAAATTACAGCTGGCAGCCGAGCTCAGTGGCTTACGCCTCTAGTCCTATCACTTAGGGAAGCCGACGTGGGTGTACCATCTGAGGTCAGGAGTTCAAGACCAGTCTGGCCAACATGGTGAAACCCCATCTTTGCCAAAACATGCAAAAATTAGCCAGGCATGGTGGCAGGTGCCTGTAATCCCAACTACACGGGAGGGTGAGGCAGGGAGAGTTGCTTGAACTGGGAAGGCAGAGGTTGCAGTGAACCGCAATCATGCCACTGCACTCCAGCCTGGGTGACAGAGCAAGACTCCATCTTAGAAAAAAAAAAAAAAAATGACAGCTGGCAGTCTTGCTCAAAAAAGATAGATGCTGTGAAGTGACTCCATTGTCATCAGATTATTTAATCGCTGTGCCTGGAACTCAAGACCAAACCCTAGTGGCTGTGGGTTGATAGGTAGCACATGCATTTTTCTTCACAGCCATTTTTTTTTTCCTGGGATGGTCAGAAACCACTCTGATGGAACAATGAGTGTCCTGCTGAGAAGGAAGAGGTTGAAGCTGTCCTGATGCCCACCTGGCTCCTTGAGGGTCTTGTTGATTGCCAGCAACTCTCTCTTTCACTTCCTGTACTCATTTCCCACCAAATTCCTATCAAGTGTAGAGCACCTGTTCCTGAACCACACCGTGAGGGGCAGTGGCATGGTCCAAATCTGTTGCGTATTATCTGGATACAAAGAACAGGCTTCTTTTTACCCTGGTTAGAATTATTAATTCATACAATTAGATGTCTTGTTAAGATTATTTATTGAAAGTTAATCTCATCTAGACACCTTCATTCCCACATTTCGATTCAGGTAATTATTTTCATACGTATTTAAAAATATATTAAAATGAGACCTAAATCCAGTAACCCTGGACAAGCCACTTATGTTATCTGGGTTCCTGTTTTTCATCTGTGGTAGAAAGAGGGAAGGTGAATTAGATCATCTTTAAGGCTTTCTTCCCTCATTCCCACCACTAGAAACAGCTATCTTTAACACCATGAAGCTCCTGCCCTGGAAACATGAATAAAAATAATACTTGGAAATGGTTACGTCACATAGGTTTTGCTTGCTATTAAGGTTTCCAAGAAAGTTTTGTAGATATAATTTTAATATATAGAAACATAATAGTTAGTCAAAATTTTGTTACTCACATCCAGGGACAGTTGGTGTTAATGCTTCAAAAAGAGACATATTCCCAGAATTTAGGGACAAGGTTAGTAAAGACCACTCTCCAAGAGTTATGATAAAAATCATTGTAAGATAATGAGCTTAGCCACTTGTTAAATTAGTCTGGAATATGAAGGATTGATCAATGGCTTTCTGATGAGATCCGTACACTTCTCGAAGTTATATGAAAGAGGTTTGGGTGTCTTCTTCAGTTTGGAAAGTGTCTTCAGGAAGACCCAAAGGGACTGTTAGCAGTTTGAAGGCAGCTTTAATGTCCTCGTTGAGGAGTCACTTGTCTGCGGCTTCAGTGTAATTTTATTCCTTAGTTTATGTGGAACTCGGACACAGGACGGCAGTGATTGAGGATGCGATCATGTGGCCAGCCGCTACCCTGGGAGAAAGCCCAGGGTTTCGAAGACCTATGCCCTGGACCCAGGAGAGCTGAGCTGCACTGGGGAGCTTGTGGTCTTCAGACTCTCTCTCTCTGTCTGAGTGCTTGCTGATGAGGCCGCCTTGCCACCTTCTGAACCCCAGGTCCCCCCTTAATCGTTCTGGAAGCATTTCAACAGCATCCAATGAGAACAAGGCTAACAGGTATCATTGTGAACCTGTTCCATGAGCCAAGAACTGTCCAAGACATTTTGCATGTATCAAATCATTGGATCCCTCACACAAACTTCAGGATGTAGCCTCCAGGATCAGTCACTTTACACAAAGGAGAGAACCCTGCGCTCAGAGGAGTTGAGTATCTTGGTCCAAGACTATGAGCTGGTAAGTGGAGAAATCAGGATTAGACCCCAGGTGGGAACCCTAGGAACCTGCAGAGCCCTCTGCCAAGAAGCTGCTCAAGGTCAGCATCTGTGGGAGCCTCTTATAAATTCAGACTCTCAGTAGTCGCCAGGGCGATATGGACCAATTGGAGCCTGCCATGGTCACATTGGTGTGCACATTATACTGTGAGAGGTGCTGCTTAGGGTCTGGGATGTGCCATATAATTCGCAAACCAGTGATTCTGCAGTTAAATTATATGGGTTGTATTAGGGTAGTACAGTTTATATAAACACCTTGGAATTTATGTAATCTTTAAAATAAATAGAGTGGCGAAAATAGTTCCTTTGTTTTTCATTAAAATGGCCAGGGCTTTATTGAGCTAAGTGAACACCCTACTGCCAGTTCCACCTGCTCCCATCACAGGCCACGTGGCCTGGCCTTGCTGTCACCCGGCACTGGTCAGCTGAAACTTCTATTTGTCCTCCTCCAGCTTTCTGCACTTTTTGACCCTAATTGGTCTTTGCCTTTAATTCTTGGAGAGCCTCCTAGCAGTCTTCAGATGTGCTCTGGAATCTCAGTGTTCTAGAAATTGAAGGAACAGATGAAATATGACATGCTCAGGGGCTGAGGATCACCTCCCGTCCCTAGTGTCACATGTGAGGCCAGTGTCCATCTTAGAACTTCTTGTCTTCATTCAGTCTTCCTCCCTTTCTCTCAGCCTTCCTCTCTCTCCCTTCATCTCTCCCCACCTCTCTTCCTCTCTCTTCACCTGGTTCATCTCCTCTCAGGGCACCTTCAGGCTGAAAGTGCCTTACTCCATCACCAAACACCACCAGAGCCTCATCTGTGTTGTGACCTGAACTGGGTGTGTAACATTCAGGGCTAAAAACACAGGGCTTGCCCTCAGCAGCTCAGTTGGTGCCCTGAAGATGTCTTTAATGGAGGGGTGGGGATAAAAGGGAAGGAAAGATGGCAGGAGGAGGGTTCGCAACACTGGAGGCTCTGAGCAGGCCTACAAGTCGCAAGCTGTCCATAGCTGACAGACGCCCTCTGCTTGCACCATGGCCGCCTCCTTCCAGCTTCCCAAACATCCTCCTTCCACAGGCCTCATGAGCTCCTACAAAGATACTTCATGGGTTTCAGCCTCTGTACACAGTCCAGTTTCTGCTGTGGTAGAGACGTGGCCCCCCATGCTTCTGTGGGAATCCCTTTTTGGGTGAATTTCACAGTCAGTGGAAAGATAAACATTAACACCAAGAACTTGGAGTCGTGAAGAAAAACTGAGGAACGGGCCTCTAGATGGAATTTTCTAATCACATAAAAGTGAGATGGCAAAGTGACCATGATTCCCTGTTTTGTATTTTTCTGGATGTAACACCAGGGAAGCTTTAGGAGTAACCTAAAAGTCTACAGTAGGAATAACCTACACAGATGCCCAGTAGGCACCAGCACCTCCATGGGAGGAATTGGAAAGCCCCCTTTATATGTTGCAGACCCAGCACACTCTCAGGACCTGGCAGCAAACCGGACAGAATTCACTAATGTGAACATGGGGAGGACCAGGCATGAATACGTGGTGCCTGCAATCCCTACACATGGTGAACACTTAAGTGGTCCACCCCATTAGGCTTCTTTGATACTGAAAGTGACAGGTTTATAAATAAAATATAATTGGCTATCAGAGAGGTCTCAGTGGCTCTTAGAAACAATGTTACATACACTGAGCCCTTTTACACACTCATCTGCTACAGTCTTGCTTCCAGGTTGTAAGTGACAATATTATTTTGCAACAGAAGGAATAGGACAGTATCTTCTGGGGTACACACACACACACACAAACACAAAGAGTGAATATCTCGGCCTTGAAATCACTCATGAATTAGTAGATCTGCAAAGCATTTACCAAAATCATTTTGTCCGTAATTAATACAACTTCTATACTAGCCTGCATGAAAATACATGGCAAATCTGCCTTCTGACTTCCCTGGCTACCCCACACTGTAAACAGCAGTTACTCTGATGTAGATGTCACCATCTATAAATGGCACACATTCTTTTTCTTTAGGGTCAGGGAAGCATCACAAATCAAAATTATGGACATTAAATTTAAACATGGAATGTGTTCTTTTCCATTGAAGATGATATTGATTGAATTAAACAATGAATCCACTCAATGCTGTCATCACTCCTGATTTCTCTGACTACGTGTTGTTTTCCAAATATATTGAGCCCTCAGATTTAGGTAATATTTGTGTTGCACAAAGCATAAAGGGATTTCAAATTACCTGATTTACTTACTCAGAAAAGATCTTGGCATCTTGAAAATTTAAGACAAGAAAACACTGATGCCCAAGTCATTTGCTTTAACATAAGGGCTGGCAAATTACTATTTCTTTTCTTCCTT
>NW_016826183.1:568249-612932 GCF_001698545.2 Rhinopithecus bieti
TTGAGATGGAGTCTAGCTCTGTAGCACAGGCTGAAGTTCAGTGGTGCAATCTCGGCTCACTGCAAGCTCCGCCTCCCAGGTTTACAACTTTCTCCTGCCTCAGCCTCCCTAGTAGCTGGGACTACAGGCGCCTGCCACCGTGCCCAGCTAATTTTTTTGTGTTTTTAGTAGAGACAGGGTTTCACTGTGTTAGCCAGGATGGTCTTGATCTCCTGACCTCGTGATCTGCCCGCCTCAGCCTCCCAAAGTGCTGGGATTACAGGTGTGAGGCAAATTACTATTTCTAATCTCTACTTTAAACTATGCAGAAGTATGTAATATCACATAGATAAGTTATTTTCAGGAGGGGGTAATTTAACAGCATGTGTAATTGGTTTGAGGTAAAAAAGGTAAACAGCAAGTGTCTGATTTTTAGCTTGGTTGATTTAAATCATTAGAGATTTAGGAAGAGGGTACAATCTGCTGAGCATTCTAAACATCTAAAACATCCCAACAAAAAAAAAGTACATTTGAGGTGATGGATATCCTAATTACTCTAATTTGATCATTATACTTTTGTGCATGTATCAAAATCTCACCAATCCCGTACATATATACAATTATTATATATCAATAAAAATAAATAAATAGATATCATCTGAAACAGGGACCACTGTCTCAGTGAGGTATGAACTCTAGCCCTACCAGAAATTGTCCCACAGGGCTCTTGGGGCTGAGATCTGCTGATCTAGTCACTTCTCATTCCCAGCCAGGAGGGTGTGACCTGTCGACTGAAATTAAGACTATTGAGGCAGAACTAATCAGATATAAGTTTACTGGAAGTCAAATTTGAGAATTGACTCAGGAAGGCACGCCAACAAAGGTGGGTGAATTCCAAAGTTTGTTATAAGTTGGAGACTTTTATAAGAAAGTTTAGGAAGAGGGAGGGGGACTTCTCATGTCACAGTTGTCCTTATCATTAAAGGATACAATACAGAGGTTACAATCATTGGCTACAGATAACAACATACAGGCTAAAATGTTCTATGTGCAAGACAACTGGCAAAACTTCATGATTCAGAAACAAATCAGAGTCCTTTTCAATGTCAGTAGGTTACACACTAATCAGTATATCAACGGCTTGAGGACCTCAGGATAAGATTTGAGAAACTCACATAAGATGCTTGGCTTAGGAACAGGATGTAGTTATGAGTCGTAAGACCTTCTCTAGGTGGTTAATTTGGAAACCTGCCGAATGTGACCTGTAGATTATCAGACTCAAGTAAAATGATGGTGTCTGTGGCTATTTTTCTGCACCCTCAGTTTTGGTGGAGGTTAACTTGGACCTTGGGAAGACATCTTTCCTGTCTCCACTGGCAACTTCTCACTTGGCAACTCTATGATTCTTTCGAATTGATAAAACTCAGTGTTTGTGGGAAATTGTGATGATTAATACTGAGTGTCAATTTCATTGCATTGAAGGACACAACGTATTGGTCCAGGGAGTGTCTGTGAAAGTGTTGCCAAAGTATGATTAACATTTAAGTCAGAAAGTGTTTGTCAAAGTATATTAACTTTAAGATCAGTGGTCTGTGGAAAAGGCAGATCCAACCCTTAATCTAGGTGGGCACAACGTAGTCAGCGCCCAGTAATGGCAGAAAAAATGTCAAAAGACAGACTGGCCTAGACTCCCAACCTACATCTTCTCTGTACCGCATGACTTCCTGCCCTCAAACATCAGACTCCAAGTTCTTCAGTTTTGGAACTCGGACTGGCTCTCCTTGCTCCTCAGCCGCGGACGACCTATTGTGGGAATCCTTGTGATCACGTGAGTTGATACTTAACAAACTCCCCCTTTATATATATATATATATAATATATATATTCCATTGATTCTGTCCCTCTAGAGAACCCTGACTAATTCAGATTTCAGTACCAGGAGTGGTTCCAGAAGAACAGAATATTAAGGATGGAGTTCTTTCATGGGTTTTGGGGTTTCTGGGGTTGACTGATTAACACTGTTAGATCCCAAAATGCTAAGGACTCTATCAGTGTGGAGAACACTGATAGTCCTTGGCATAAACTGTTTAGAGAATTATGCAAAATAAATGCATTTGACACTCCTGATTCATCATTCATGAGAAGCAAAGAGTTCAGTGACTCTATACATAATACCTTTGACCATATGTGGAGAACCAAGGAACATAATAAAACTGGTTGGTTGCTCCTAAGTCTACTGGACAAAGTGATGAAAGAAAATGATGAACTCAGAGATTGTGCCTCCCAGCTTCAGAAGCAGATACTGTGAGTCATATCTGCTAAGATTTCCCTGAATGAGAGTCTTATTTCCTATAAAGAAAGAGCTGAAATTGTGGTAAAATAGACACAAGCTGTTATCATGTGAGTGACTGACCTGCAACAGAAGGTGCATGCACAGCCTCCCCAGGTGTCTACTGTTAAAGAGAGGGCATTGATTGGAAAAGAACGGGACCCTGCAACTTGGAATGGGGACGTGTGGGAGAACCCTGATGAATCTGAGGACACTGAGTTTGTAAACTTTGATGAATCTTTTTTGCCAGAAGAAACAGCTTCCCCATCTCCAGTAGTGACAATATCCCCTCCCCGATCCAAGCTGCCATCAGCCTTTCCACTTTTGTCTGAGGAGATAAGCCCTGTGCTGCCTGGGGCAACAGTGATGGCCTCCCCTGAGGCAGTTCCAGGCAAGATAATGTTGATTCTCCTCAGAAACCACCCCCCCACTCTGTTTCCTTCTAGATCTATAACTAAAGTTCCAGCGGGCCCCTAGAGGTGAGGTTGAGAGTGTGACCCATAAGGACGTGTGCTACCCTAAAAAATAACTGCTTGAGTTTTTAAATTTATATGAACAGAAATCTGGAAGACAGGCATGGGAATAGATAGTAAGGGTGTGGCGTAATGGGGAAGGAAAATAGAATTGGCTCAAGCTGAATTTATTGATCTGGGTCCACTAAGTAGGGACTCTGCATTTAATGTTGCAGCTCAGGCAGTTTAAAAAAGGTTCTAATCGTTTATTTGTTTGGTTGGCTGAAATATGGATTAAAAGATGGCCCACTGTGAGCAAGCTGGAAATGCCTGATCTCCCTTGGTTTAATGTAGAGGAAGGGATCCAAAGGCTGAGGGAGATTAGGATGGTGGAGTGGATTAGTCACTTTAGACCTACTCATCCCAGCTGGGAAGGCCCAGAAGATACACCCTTGACCAATGCCTTGCAAAACAGACCTGTGAGGGCAACAACTACATCTTTGAAGAGCCCTGTAATTGCTCTTCTCTGTACGTCAGAGCTAACAGTGGAACCACAGTCACTCAACTACAAAATTTAAATGCATTGGGAATAATTGGAACCTGAAGTGGCAGGAGCCAAGTGATGACACTCAACTGTGAAAGACAAAGTGGGTGTCGCTACTGTAATGGACAGAAGAGGCAACGCGGCAATCAGAATAGTCTGACTTGAGCAGGGCTCTGGCATTGGCTAATTAATCACGGTGTACCTAGAAGTGAAATTGATGAGAAGCTTACTGCATGCCTACTTCATTTATATAGGCAGAAAATTTCGAGCGCAAACGGACAAAAGACTAATTTGAATTTTAAAAACAGAAAATCATGGGCCCTCAGTCAATTTCCAGACTTGAGCCAGTTTACAGACCCAGAACCCTTTGAATAAAAGGACACTGCTACATGACATACAATTTATGCAGTGAATCTTTCTCCCCTCCTTTCCCAAGGAGACCTCTGGCCTTTTCCCAGGGTAACTGTGCATTGGGGAAAGGAAAATGATCAGGCACTTTGGGGAATACTGGACACTGGCTCTAAGCTGACATTGATTCCAGGGGACCCAAAACACTGTGGTCCTGCAGTTAAAGTAGGGACTTAGGGAAGTCAGGTAATTATGGAGTTTTAACTCAGGTCCGACTTACAGTAGGTCCAGTGGGTCCCCGGACTCATCCTGTTGTCATTTTCCCAGTGCCAGAATGTATAATTGGCATAGACATGCTTAGCAGCTGGCAGAACCAACCACATTGGCTCCCTGACTGGAAGGGTGAGGGCTATTATGGTGGGAAAGGCTAAATGGAAGCCATTAGAGCTGCCTCTACCTAGAAAAATAGTAAATCAAGAATAATATCACATCCCTGGATGGAGTGGAAAGATTAGTTTCACCATCAAGTACTTGAAAGACGCAGGAGTGATGATTCCCATCACATTCCTGTTCAACTCTCTGGCCTATGCAGAAGACAGATGGGTCTTGGAGAACGACAGTGGATTATCATGAGCTTAACCAAGTGGTGACTCTAATTGCAGCTGCTGTACCAGATGTGATTTCATTGCTTAAGCAAATTAACTCATCTCCTGGTACCTGGTACACAGCCATTGACTTGGCAAATGCCTTTTTCTCCATTCCTGTCCATAAGGCCCACCAGAAGCAATTTGCCTTCAGCTGGCAAGGCCAGCAATACACTTTTACTGTCCTACCTCAGGGGTATATAAACTCTCCTGCATTGTGTCATAATCTTATTCAGAGAGCCCTTGACCACTGTTAGCTTCTGCAAAATATCACACTGGTCCATTACATTGATGCCATCATGCCGATTGGATCCAGTGAGCAAGAAGTAGCAAACACACCGGACTTATTGGTAAGACATTTGCATGCCAGAGGATGGAAAACAAATCTGACTAAAATTCAGGGATCTTCTACGGCAGTAAAATCTCTAGGGGTCCAGTGGTGTGGAGCCGGTGGAGAAATTTTTTCTAAGGTGAAAGGTAAGTTGCTGCATTTGGCCCCTCCTACAGCCAGGAAAGGGGCACAATGTCTAGTAGGCCTATTTGGATTTTGGATACAACACATTCCTCATTTGGTTGTGTTACTCTGTCCCATTTATCGAGTAACCTGAAAGGTTGCCCATTTTGAGTAGGGTCCAGAACAGGAGAAGGCTCTGCAACAGGTTCAGGCTGCTGTGCAAGCTGCTCTGCCACTTGGGCCATGTGACCCAGCAGATCCAATGGTGCTTGAGGTGTCAGTGGCAGATAGGGATGCTGTTTGCAGCCCTTGGCAGGCCCCTCCACGGGGTACACTTGTACTCTGAAAATATCTTCATTTCATATCCTTGCTGCTTTATCATACAACGTAAGATTTACTGACTTCACATCAGCATTTAAGGATTGTTAACTTTATGTGATAATATTTGGGTTGGAGATGGGTGCGTTTCCAGTTGCACGAAGGATAGTTATATTATGTTAGGTGTAATTATGACCTTATTATTGTCTTTATTTGAAGAGTATGTATGATCTCCGGGGATGGGTATGGATTCAAGTTGACAAGGAGTGGACTTGTGATAGTTAATACTGAGTGTCAACTCGATTGAAGGATACAAAGTATTGATCCTGCCTGTGTCTGTGAGGGTGTTGTCAAAGAAGATCAACATTTGAGTCGGTGGGCTGGGGAAGGCAGATCCACCCTTCATCTGATGGGTACCATCTAATCAGCTGCCAGCGAATATAAAGCAGGAAGAAAAATGTGAGAAGGTGAGATTGGCCTAGCCTCCAGCCTATATCTCTCTCCTGTGCTGGATGCTTCCAGCCCTTGAACATCGGACTCCAAGTTCCTCAGTTTTGGAACTCAGACTGGTTATCCTTGCTCCTCAGCCTGCAGACGGCCTATTGTGGGATGTTGATCGTGTGAGTTAATACTTAATAAACTCCCCATATATACACACACATATATATACACATATGTATGTATATATATGTATGTATGTGTATATATGGATATATATGTATATATGTGTATATGTATATATACATATATGTGTGTATATATACACATATATATTCATGTGTGTATATACATATATACATATATGTGTACACATACACATATATATTCATGTATATATACGTGAATATATGTGTGTATGTGTATATATATTCGTGTATGTATACATATGTATATGTGTGTGTATGTATATATACATGTGTATATATGTGTATATATGTGTGTATGTGTACACACATATATACACATGCATATATATATACACATATATACTCATGACTATATATACACATATACACATATATATTCATGTATCTATATACACACATATATTCATATATCTATATACACACATATATTCCCTTAGTTCTGTCTCTTTAGAGAACCCTAATACAGACCTTGTGATCATGTGAGTTAATACTTAATAAACTCCCCATATATATACATGTGTGTATATACACAAATATATTCCCTTAGTTCTGTCTCTTTAGAAAACTCTGACTGATACAGAAGTCAAGTAGTATCTGCCTGTGAGCTGACGAGTCCGAGTTTATCCTGGCCCAATTGATCCATCCTTTAACAAGCACAGGGTTAACCTACCAGCCTGGCATTCAGGCTCCGCAGGGCTTTGCTCCGCCTGTGTCCTGTTTTGCCCCCTCTGGAAGCAGAGCTGGGACTTCTCCCTGCTGCCATTGTGAAGAAGTAGGCTCAGCCCAGCCCCCATGTAGGAGGTAAGATAAAAACACCATACCTGGAAGAAATACAGAGTCATCTTTCAGTTCTAGTCCCCAGATTAAATGAAACCAGATATATTTCCTACGGTTGCCCATTCCTCCTCTGAGATCTCTCCACCCCTGACGTTAGCATCAGTGATGTCAGAGATAAATCACGACTTCTGTGTATATGATAATCCGGTGAGGACATGGGTGTTTTCCCATCATGAAAAGATGTTTTAAGGGGCGGGGTTGGGGATATGGCCATAGTAACTGTGTGTGTGTGTGTGTGTGTGTGTGTGTGTGTGTGTGCCCTTCCAGTACTTCATCTGTCTGTTCGTAATTATTATTATTACTGGAAGGGCAAAGCCTAATGATTGTGCCTGTTTACAGGTAAAAGTTTTTATTGTTGCTTTTCTGAAATTCTTTCTGAGTCTTCCTTCCTTAAGTGGAGGCTGTACTGAGATTTGCTGAGGGGAACGCACATCAAGGAACCCACTAAATTCCACTTGTGCCTCTACAGAAGTCAGCCTCACTACCTTCTTTGTTTGTTAAGCACACATTTGAGTTCTACATGCTGTCAGAAGTCCCTCTCTCTCTCTCCCTCTCTCTCTCTCCTTGGCTCTCTTTCTATTCCATTTCCAGACTAAGTCAGATGCGTGACCAAGCCGGGGCTGATTCGGACTTGAACACTGCCACGCCTATTCCCTGTTGGTGGCACACGTGGGGATTTTATGGTCTGACCATTTGACATTTTCTGATGAACCGTGTGTGTGTGTGTGCACGTGAGTATACGCATTTGAGTTTTTGGCTCATTTTTCTTGGGGACTCCTGTATCTTGTGACATTTGAGATTGGTGCAACTGGGTCACAGGAATTTTTTTGTAAGAATGATGAAAGTTCCAGCCACCTTCCTTATGTCAGTTCCCACACCACTGGTTTGCTATCTTTTCTTCTAACAATTAATAAAATCCTCTACACTATTTATCTTGTTAAAAGAAAAACTTCAGCCAGATTAAATTTAAAGGAGTTTAATTGAGCGGTGAACAATTTGCCAATCGGGCAGCCCCCAAAATCACAGCATATTCAGAGAGACTCCAGCGCAGCCACGTGGTGGAAGAAGATTTATAGACAAAATCAGCAAAATGAGGTACAGAAATCCGAAGTGAGGTACAGAAACAGCTGGAATGGTTACAGGTTAGCATTGGCCTTATTTGAACACAGTTTTGAACACTCAGCAGTGACGATTGGTTGAAGTACGGCTGCTGGGATTGGCCAAGACTCAACTGTTGTTACCGGTGGATACTCCTAAGTTAGGTTGCAATATTGTCTGCTTATTAAGTTAGGTTGTAGTTCCTCCACAGGGACTCAAATATAGAAGTAAAGAGTCCTTCTCAGGCCGTATTTAGTTCACTTTAACAGTCTTTTTAGCATGCCACTGTAATTTCAAGTCTTCCCTCCAAAAAACTATTCCACTAGGAAGGTGAGTAGCTATATGAACTCTAATTTGTGGTCTGTGTTTCCTTTTAACCTATGGCTAGAACGATTCAGTTGAGACTTCTAATTCTCTTTTTGATTGTATAAGTGGGAAAAAAAAGGAAAAAAAAAAACAAAACCCTTTCTCCTTCGGCTATATATGAATGTTTATGTCCTCCTAAAATTCATCGGTTGAAATCCTCATTCACAAGGTGATGATCTTAGGAGATGGGGCCTTTGGAAGGCAATTAGGTCATGGGGGTGGAGCCCTCACGTATGGTATCAGAGCTCTTATAAGATGGACCCCAGAGAGTCAGCTTGTTCCCTTCACCATGTGAGAACACAGCAAGAAGGCACCATGTGTGATCCAGGAAACAGGTCCTTACCAGACACCAAATCTGCCTTCCCAGCTTCCAGAGCTACGAGCAATATGTTCTGTTGTTTATAAGCTACCTACATCATGGCATTTTGTTACAGCCCCCTCCTTTATGACAATGATGTGTTTACAGCTGTAATCCCCTCTGCATCTTTGGCCAGCTAGCCCATCTCTCTCCCACTCTCACTCTCCCTGACTCCACACACCCACCTCCACTCCCCGCCATGCACCATTTTAACTAAATTGGTCATAAGAATTATTTTAGTTAGCTACTCAGGAGCCTGAAGCGGGAGGATCACTTGAGCCCAGAAGTTTGAATCCAGCCTGGGCAACATAGTGAGACTCCCATCAAAACAAAAAAAATCTCTCGTTTGTGCACACTCTAAGGATATTTACTTCAAACATATCTATCTACCCCTAAAGGAAAGAGAATGTACAAATAGAAGGACAGTGGCTCAGAGAGCAAAGAGTAGGCACCTAGGAGGGTTTTCCTTAGTCTGTTTAATAACCTTCAGACTGGGAACACATGTGTGATGGAAGGAGAGATGGCTTCTGGTTCGTCTGGAGCTTTGCAATTTCCTGAGACGTTCAAAGGGTTCTGAATGAGTGACCATCTGTCTCCTCCCTAAAAAGAAGACAGGGAAACCCTGTGGAAACACACAAATGAGCAATTCAGTCTGTGAGGAAGAGCCACAAGTGCTGACAACACGCTATGAATAAACTTGCACCTGTAACTTAAACTACAGTCTAGCTAGACAAGTATTTAAAAACATGGCACATAATGAATGATACACGTATCTATAAATACCTCCTAAGTTTCCTGGCTGGCCCAACATTTGACTGAATTCTCTGACTATATTTGTGTGAAGTACATTTCCCAGAAAACACATTGATGTATTTTCCTAGTTTCAGGAAAAACAGGTAAGTTATATGCTTCCTTAAATTCAACAGCACTCCTATTTTGATTGTTTTAGATAAAATTTTAAGCATTTATACACATTTAAGTAATTTCAAGCATTTGCAGAGGGTAAAGGCAAAATGTTGAACTTCTAATGCCTCAAAATTGCCAGCTTTAAAAATATTTAGATTATTTGTTGAAATCAGAAAATAAAGACAATGTTTAACCATGAGTTAAGGTAATGATCTTTCAGAATAAGTTGCAAAATAATTTTAAAAAGAGACATTGGCAACATGGAAAAATAACTATGAGAAAACTTGAGTACAAGCAAGTAAAATTTGAAGAACTTTTAAATGTATAAAGGTAGAAAATATTCAGGGATCGTTTTAATCAAGACGAATCCTTGAATAGACTGGTTTAAATTTTTCAGCTTAAATATTGTTTAATAGCTTTCCTTCTATTTTATCAGCGTATAACATAATGTCACCAAAGTATTCTAGTTTATACAAGCCTAGTTTTTCCTTATTGAAATCCCAATAATGTATACTTTCAAATTCCTTAGACTTTTCTTTTCCTTTTTTTTTTTTTTTTTTTTGAGACGGAGTCTCGCTCTGTCGCCCAGGCTGGAGTGCAGTGGCCGGATCTCAGCTCACTGCAAGCTCCACCTCCCGGGTTTACGCCATTCTCCTGCCTCAGCCTCTCCTTTTTTTTGTTTTTTGAGATGGAGTTTTGCTCTGTTACTCCAGGCTGGAGTGCAGTGGCGCCATCTCAGCTCACTGCAATCTCCACCTCCCAGGTTCAAGTGATTCTCCTGCCTCAGCCTTCCAAGTAGCTGGGACTTCAGGCATTTGCCACCACACCCAGCCAATATTTGTATTTTTAGTAGAGATGGGGTTTCCCCATGTTGACCAGGCTGGTCTCGAACTCCTGACCACAGGTGATCCACCCATCTTGGCCTCCGAAAGTGCTGGGATTATAGGCATAAGTCACCATGCTCAGCCTCTTAGACTGTATTTTTATAGGCCAATCATGCTGTCTTTCTGTCCACAAGATATTTCAAATCATATGTGAACATTTTGTTAAAATAAATTGAATTGTACAATGATTATCTTTTAAAGAGAATTTATTCCTGTAAACTACGGAGAAAGCTACAGATAATACAATGAGATTGTAGGGGATATTTATAGAGAACCCTGTGTGTTTATGTGTTTGTCTAGCAAGAGGAAATCAACATAATTTTGTCTTAAAATATACATGTCTGCTTGTGCCAGAATAAGAACAAAAGTAAGAAAAAACATTTGAGAGTGAAAATGAGTGTGGAAAATCAGAAAGGATGTGAGTTTTGGTTTATATTATCCCCAAAATGAACAACTTGAAAGGAGCAGTAAAAAGTGTTAAAATCTTGACCAAGCTTGCTGAATGTTAATGAGTAGAACTTAGAAATGAGAAAAAGATTTGTAGAAACTTGTCTGCCAATTATTACATGAAAGGTATAAAATAGAAAGGCTCAGATATGGGTTTTCCAAATTGATCTTTTGGCCTATGAATATACATTCTGCTCTTTACAGGAAATGGTAAAAAGTTATTCTGCACCTGTAGAGCAGAGTTTCTTACAATCACTACATTATTCTGTTAGCTGTTTTGCTTTTGTTTTCTCATGAACTACGTTTGAACAAAAGTTATTTGAAAACACTAACATTTCTAGATAATTGTGTAATTGTTGCCTGCTGTTACCCTGCGTTTGTGCTTTCACTTTGGACTCAGACTATAATAATTTCTTGTGTTTAAATATTTATGATTTCAGCTTATTTATTGTCTTTCGTTTCAAATTTATATTCCAATTTGGAATGATAAAGCTTTTATGATATATTTTTTACTTAAACTATCTTATGAGCTTTCCTAATGGTAACTGCGTCCCATACCAGGTGCACTGCTTTCATTCATAAGAAGAGAAATGCCAGGAATAATTGGGTTGGCTTGCCATTTTCCAAAGTTTAAGTTAGCTACACTCAATTGTTGGAGCTCTACTGTCTATTGAACCAACAATTCAAGAACAGGAAAATCAAAAAGTGAAATCTACTCTCTAGGACAACTAGGAATGAATAAAAACATCATTGTATCAGTCAGGGTTCTCCAGAGAGACAGAACCAATAGGATATGTATGTGTATATATATATGTGTGTGTATATATATACACACACAAACACACTGTATCTCACAATAGATAGGTAGATAGATAGATAGATAGATAGATAGATAGATAGACAGAAAATAGGTAATAGATAGGTGATAGATGATAGATGATCGATAGATGATAGACAGATGATTGATAGATAGATGATAGATAGATGTTAGACAGATGATAGATGATTGATAGATAGATAGATAGATAGACAGAAAATAGGTAATAGATAGATAGGTGATAGATAGATGATAGATGATCGATAGATGATAGACAGACAGATGATTGATAGATAAATGATAGATGATAGATAGATAGATAGATAGATAGATAGATAGATAGATGATAGATAGATAGATAGATAGATAGATAGATAGATAGATGATAGATAGATAGATAGATAGATGATAGATAGATAGATGATAGATAGATAGATAGATAGATAGATAGATGATAGATAGATGATAGATAGATAGATGATAGATAGATGATAGATAGATAGATAGATAGATGATAGATAGATAGATAGATAGATAGATGATAGATAGATGATAGATAGATAGATAGATAGATGATAGATAGATAGATAGATAGATGATAGATAGATAGATAGATAGATAGATGATAGATAGATGATAGATAGATAGATAGATAGATAGATGATAGATAGATAGATAGATAGATGATAGATAGATAGATGATAGATAGATAGATAGATAGATAGATAGATAGATGATAGATAGATAGATAGATAGATGATAGATAGATAGATAGATGATAGATAGATAGATAGATAGATAGATGATAGATAGATAGATGATAGATAGATAGATAGATAGATGATAGATAGATAGATAGATAGATAGATGATAGACAGACAGATGATTGATAGATAAATGATAGATGATAGATAGATAGATAGATAGATAGATAGATAGATAGATAGATAGATGAGTGGGGCTTACTAAGGGAGTTGGCTCACACAATTACGGAGGCTGAGAAGTCTTCCAACAGGCTGTCTGAAAGCTGGAGACCTAGGGATGCAAGTGGTGTGGCTCAGTGCAAGTCTCAGAAAGCCTCAGAACTAGGGAAGCCAACGGTATAATTCTCAGTTCAAGGCCAAAGGCCTGAGAATATGGTGGGGACATGGGGGTACTGGCCCAAGTCCTGGAGTCCAAAGGCTGGAGAGCCTGGAGCTCTGATGTCCAAAAACAGGAGAAGAAGAATGTTTCAGCTCCAGGAGAGAAAGAGGGGAAGTCGCCTTTTCTCTGCTTCTTTGTTGGATCCAGGCCTCCAGCTGATTGAATGGTGTCTGCCAGCAAGGAGGATGGAGCTTCCCCATTTAGTTCCCAGAATCACAGGCCCATCTCCTCTGCAAACTCTTTCACAGACACACCAGAAGTAAGGCTTTACCACTTCTTTAGGTTCTCCTTAATCCAAACAAGTTGACACCTAAATTAATATGAAGATATTTCAGCCATTGTGAGTTTTGCAGTTTGGATACCTACATGCACTTGTCTCTTTTTGGCCGCAAGACTGCACATTGATGGAATAAATTAAAATATTCCGGAGCTGAGTCAATGCCCTCACAAACCTCAATAGATTAATCATCTTAGGTTTGCCTTAGATTGAATCCTTACTAGCTGATTACATATGCACTTCAGAAGAGGACCCCAGTCTCCCCCATTTTGATATTGTTTGTTATAATCAGTTTAGCAGAGCTGTCCAACCTCAATGAGCCTTGTCAACTGGTGCTGATTGTTGCCCTTACATTTTCCTAAAGGCCTGAGCTCTCTGTGAACCAGAGGCCATGCGGTGTTCTGAAGACACAGCAAAAGAACAGCCATAAATGCCTCAACAAGGTTCTCCTGACCATTACTACCACAGTGACCCGACTCAAGGATGCAGAGTTCACTGAGAAATCTGACATTGTGAAAGTTATCTGGTTAACCCAACATTACTTAAATATTACAGATAAGTGGACAAAAAGAATGGATTTAATTTTGATTAAAGTTCCATTTTTAATGAGCACATGAGAAACCCTCTTCTTTCTTAATCTATCTCTAACACTCAATTTAAAAGACAATCATTGTACGAACTAAAATGAACCATTCTTTAAACAGTATCTTGTTCCCACTCACCGCTCAGAATTGAGGAAAAAATCTTATGAAAGTAGTTAATAAAGGTTGTAAGCTCACAGATCATATGCAAACTTAAGTATAATGATTCCAATAGAAAATAAGTGTATATACAGCTCTGTCTGAAAACCTTTTAAAAGTAGGGACAACGGTTAAGGACTACATTCCTTTACTTTTATGGTTGTTTTATGATGCTATTTCCATAATGTCAGCAATAATTTTTCTTCTATCTATAAGAATGTAATTTTAATCATGCCAGAAATCACATTTAATTAGCTGTTACAAGCCTACAATTACAAAAGTGGGACTCTTCTTCAGATGTAAAAATTCTATCAGCAAAGACTGCCCAGAAACAGTGGCTCGTGTCTCATGTCCTGTGGGATCCCAGTCTTATGATTGCAAAAAAAAAAAAAAAAAAAAAAAATCACTTCCTGGCAGTGTGGGAACATTGACAATTTTATAACCTCAGAAAAAGTAGATACCCTTAAACTTAAAGTTTTATGCAAGGAAAATACAGTAGCAGCAAATTAGATGCTTCTTCATGTCTGTCCTAATAGATTAACTAATTGATACAATAAAGTAATTCTGACAGAGAAGCTACAATTTAGAGTTTATAAAGCTTCAAGAAAGACATTAATTCTTAGTCTTAATGGTGTGCAGTGTAAGCTTTTAAAATCATACAATAAGAGAATATTTATATACTAATAAACATTTCTTGTGACACTTAAGTCAGTTACAACACTAACTAAAACAAACCATAAAACTAACCATATGCCATAAAAATAACAAAACAGATGCTCAAATCCTTACCTTCAAGGCTGTAGTAGACTGCAATACAGTTCCAAATTCTTCACCCCTCTATGCATCCACATCTTCTATGGCCTCATCATGAAAAGAGTGCATTTCCCTGCCCTTCTCTTTGGACTTGGCCACTGCCCTACTTTAGCTGATTGCATCCTTTCACTATCTCAAATCTTTGCCATTGACTAGAGAAGAACTTCCTAAGAGTAGCTGCTGGTCCCACAGCCTTGACTTCGAGGTCAGGTGGATGGGGTAGACCTGGACCACAGATCTGCTGTGTGAGGTACAGCCATTGTTGATGAGTCCAGTTTAGACAGCAGAACCTTAGAAGACCCACAGATATATGAGCAAAGACAGAGCACTGTTTCTAACATTGGAGTTGGGGGTGGTTGTTCAATACAGCAATAGCTGGCTGATACAGAGGTGCATGACTGACCACAGTTGAAACCATGGAGCATGAGCAACACCTTGTCCTGCCATCATTGTCCACCAGCACCCACAACACATTCTGCATTAAGAGACAATAATACTTTGTATCTTGAGATAAAGTAAAAATCACAGTGTCACTCTGTAGTGCACTTGTCTCATAAATAAGTAATACTTTGACCCCTTCCTAAAAGTTACTCTTTCCTTAATGAAAGCAATTTTACTCACAACTATGGTAATATTGATCTCTGAAGATATGTTCATGAGGCTACGGTAATCATGTTAAAAATTGCTGTTTATTCACCAGAATTAGATGATAATGAAATCTATAATCTTAGCAGTTTTCAATCTTTCTTTCTAATATCTGTATTTTTAAATTAATTTTATAATGAGGGATTCCTATGCTCTGGACTTCTTTGTTCCTCTTTGCAAGCCAAGTTATTTTCTCTCTGAACATATTTTGTGCTTGATTTTCCCTTTATGATTAATGCCCTCCCCCATCTGTCCCCGTTAGCTCACTCCACGTAGCAGCACTTCTTTTCATCTCTACCCCAATCTTCTCCCTTCTAGGAACCCCCAGAGTGCTTTATACTTCTTTTACAACATGCATCATTATTGTCTTCTAGTTGTTTGTGTTTTGAAGCTTATTCTTTAACTCTGGCATTAAAGCCCCTAGCTCACAACAGGTGTCCAGTAATGTTTTTCCATTTCTAGCACTACCAAACCTCAGGCCCACGTGTTATTAGCAACTCTTGCCAAGATCAGAAGAAGAGCAATGCCATAGAAAGACTCATGTCTCAGGCTCAATGGTGAGAGAATATAAGGCTTGGCCAAAACCTCAAATTCTGGGCTCTGGTCCAACTGGGGTTAGAATTGGTCAGAGCAGTGTTTGTCCCATGAGACGTCAATGGACAAATGAAATTCTTTGAGCCCAATTTTTGTGTGTGAAAGGACTTACTGATGATGATCTTATATGTGTGTTACAAAAGATAATGGAATCATGTATATAAAGCGCCACCACCTACTAGTTTGTTTAATCAAGATTTGCTAATATTATTAGCCAGTGATTTGCTAATATTGTTAGCCAGAATTCCTGACCATGTGCCATTCTCTCTGGCTGCAGCACAGGGTATAAAATATTAATAGTTACTGCTCTAAGCAGCAATGCTCTTCTTTAATAAGAATCAGGAAGCAGTTACATCACCCTTAACAAGGAATCCTACCATTGTTTGTTAAAGAAATAAAGCTACATGGCATTTTTTTAAATGATGAGAACATAGCTGCAACATAGGAAAGTAAAAAGTTTGTATATTTAGTTTTGTTTTTAGCATAACCTGTAATCTGAAACATTCAGCAGCAGCACATAATATGGTAGTGGTTTAACAGGTCGGGTATGCTCTTGTGTAATTTGTCTGAATAATTATTTCTGAGCTGTTTGAACCTGACTCCATTTTTGCTGGATCTCCTATGGATGCAATTGGGAAGAGGTGAGAGAGAGGCCAAGGGAGGCACCCATCGCTGTCATGCCTTCAGTTTCCTCAGGTGGCCACACCTCTATCTCGAAGGTCAGACAGGCTTACTCTGTCATAGTGCTGCAGATGGAAATTCACCTATTTCTGTCTCTGCGGTGTGTGGTTTTATGACGCATTCCCTGCAGAGGTGGAGGCAAGCACTACCATGGCCTCCTTGTTAAAGAGTAGAACAGCAACACACAAGCTTATTCAAGCCTCTAATCAGAGGAGATTAGAAATCATGCATGTAAAGTAATTGCGTGTAAATTATTTAAGACGTTTACAGCAAATTGGATATACTAATCTCTCCGTCAATGCATTTCTAGACCTCTTTATTATCAATGCAGATTCATTACCAAAATGAACAAAAATCATACGGTGTTGTAATGAAGTTGATGTGAGAAGCAAAAACCACTTAATTAAACTCTCTTAATAGCTTACAATACAGCCCAGGACAGTTATAGCCTAAAACTAGCTAAGACAATGTGCAGCAGAGAAAAAGTGTGGGGTTCATGTTGTGACCTGCAGCTGAGGGTTGCAAGAAGGTCTCAGTGAAACAAGAGGGTTGAGAGAGATTATCACCAAGGAACCACTGCAGGGACAATATACGTAGCTCCAAATGGACTCAACTACTTCGAAGGAAGAATAGGTTAGTATATTGCAGCAAATGTAAAAATGTAAAAACCAATGGCCTCAAAATCTCTGTTAACAGACTTCGGACAACCACCCTGAAGCAGAACCTTTTCAATAATGGATGCTTGAAACTGCCTTTAAATTTTAATCTAAGCATTTAAATTCTCATGCCAGCCTCCAGTGACTTCTTTTTCAGCTAAAGAGAAGTTATTTTGGGGTGGAATATAAGCAGAACATGGTAATTAAAAAAATTCATGAGATAGTCTACCCACTGTTCAGAGTTGATTAGTACATGAGAATTACTTTCATTTTGGGACATTTTCCCTTTGAGCAAAACTTTTAGCTCAGGCTACTTGTAACATGATCATAAAATAGCTTTTCAGTGAAGTTTTAGGTTCATGTAGTCAAGGGAGCACTGTCATTGTGCAAAGCTTTACCTGGTACATAAGCATGATCATATATTTGAGTATCCACAAAAACCGATAGTGAAGGCTAAGAATTGCTGGCAAGATAGAGGCCTTGAGAATATTATCTGTGTCTTCCGAAGCCACAGGGACCTTCGGTTGCATTCATTCATTCATCTATTCAACAGAAATACCTGAGGTCCTACTCTGTGCCAGCCTAGTGGTCATGAGAGACTGAACACGGACATAATGGCTTATAATACAGCCCAGGACAGTTATAGACTGAAACTAGTTCTACCTTCAGTATTTGCTCTGTGTAGGCTGACAGCCACTGGAATAGGAAATTAGTATATAGCTAGACTGATGTTATCTTGGAATACTTTTATGGGATTAGAAATTGTCACATTAAATGTATAGGAGAGAAAAGCAAGAGGAGAAACATTCATTGAAACAAAGCAGGACCCCACATGTTATGCTTTCAGGATTTTGCTGCATTTCTTACTTGTCAACAAACTCAGATCCTGTTTAGTCTTCTAAAAATCTCAAATTAATATAAGACTTATGAAAGAACTTGGCTAATTCAAGCTGATGGCTTGAAGACCATCACAAATTACCCAGCTGTGTGCTCTGGGCTATCAGCTAACACAGTGGGATGGGACTTTTGCGAATCTATTCTTGTTGGTGATGAAAAGACGAGAGCCGTGATTGACACCCAGCCCACACCAAGCTGCCCATTTCCTGTGCGTTGTTACAATAGTTTTCAGGTTGCTCTGCGTATGCTGTCATTATCTTGCTTGTGTAGTTTTATTTTTGTTTTTATTTTCCTTTTGTGTGTGTGTTTTTGAGATAGGGTCTTATTCTGTTGTCCAGGCTGGAGTACAGATCATGACTCAGCACAACTTTGAACTCCTGGGCCCAAGTGACCCTCCTGCCTCAGCCTCCCAAGTAGCTGGGACTACAGGTGAACACCACCACACCCGGTTATTTTTTTTTTTTTTAATTTTTTGGTAGAGACAGGATCTCACTATGTTGTCCAGGCTGGTGTGGAACTCCTGGCCTCAAGCAATCTTCCCACCTTGACCTCCCAAAGCAGTAGGATTGCAGGCATGAGCCACTGCATCCAGCCTTCCAGAGGTTTTAAAATCTGAAAATGGGATAAAAACAAGAAGAGGAAGACATCTTTGCAAGACCTTATCCTAACTCTCCTAGGCTCCTTTCAGGCTGTAGACTGTAATCCGGTGCTGAGTTGCAATCCACCCTACATAAGTCCCACAGGAAACCACAGCTGTAGCAGCATGTGGATGCAGCAAGCCCTCGGGAAAACTGTCCAGAGCAAGCGCCCGCACTGAAGGGCTGAGACCCACCCCCAGGGCCGACAGTGTCCAAAGATGCCTGGCAGATCCTGCCATAGGCCACGCCACGACCTGGCTGGGAGTCTCAGGGCACGGTGGAGAAAGGGCCGACTTCCCCAGGACACCACAGCTTGCTTGGCCCAGAGCTGCCTTGAGGTCCCACAGCCCCACGGGCCCGGCCCCAGCCGCTGCCGTGACTGGCTACCTGTGACTCGGATGTGCCACCTTCTGAGATTCCCCTCCTTCCAGCATTCCTTGGCCTGCTTTGGTGTCTCACACCTGGAAGAACATCCTGGTGCATCACCTCTAGAGCTGCAAAGCTGTCTAGCTTTTGGGAACATGGGGCCAAGGAAGGAGCAGAGGAACATTTTCTACCTCTTCTGTGCTCCTACTCCCAGCACACAGGAGACACTGGCCAACTGCATCCTTATTACCACCTCTCTCAGATCCGAATGCCAGGGTGTCATTTTTTATTAGCTTAATTTAAGTGTTAATTATTTTGAATGAAGAAAAAGAAACTTTTATTAAGAAGATAGTATTTCAATGAAAAGGTTAAAACTAACCTTATAACAACTGATTAGATGAAATTAAATGTATCTTATAAATGCATCTCATTTATCTCAATTCGTGTATGTTGCATGAAGAAATCAGTATTTTCTCAGCCCTTTAGGCACCGCTATAAATAGACCTGGTTAAACGGACATTTATGTAGAAAGTGGAATGAAATGCTCAATGGAGACACTTACCTTTACTACATCTGTTATTGGAAATGCCCAGAACATAATATTTGAAATGTCTCTTTAATTTTATAAAGGTAATATTTGGTTATGTTTTGATTTGGAGGATCAACCTCTTTTATAATGTTTATTTTGTGAGAATTTAATACAAGCACCATGCCAAGTTACTCTTTGATGACTTAAGGTCTCACAAAGGGTTATCTTGTTGAGTGACTGCCACGCATCTGCAGTGTCGCTCTATATCAAGTTTTACAAATAATTATGAGGGTACAAGCAATCACAAGGCACAGCCCAGCAGTGGGGGCCCCAGTTTGGACCCCCTGATTCCTTCCCTGTCACCTCAGGACTCCATGTGGCCCAAATTAACATATGAAATAGTGCAATAAAACATGGAGCTACATTTCTTGCACAAAACGAGAGGCATTTGGTCATGAAACATATCCATTTTATACTTAGATAGTTACATAACTTCCATGACATTTTCCAGGGAGCCATGAGCCATGAATCCCTAGTTTCTAAGTTGACTTTTCATAAGGAATCTTAGACAAGCACGTACCTCCTGCTCAAAGCATTTCATTGATATGGTCTCCCTAAGAACTCAAATATCGTTCATGTGTTTGCCTGGAGATCTGCCAATAACTTGTTTACAAGAGGATTCGACCACTTCGCCTTCTTTCTATCAATCAATCAATCTATGTATTCAACAGACCTGAAGGGAGAAATAGCCTTCGGTCTCATTGAGATGCTGGGATTCCCCATGAGAGAAAATCCAGGCTCTGTGGAAAAGTCTTTTTCCAGCCTTCTCCCAAGGAGAGAAGAGGGATTACTGCCAGCAGGACTGAGAAAGAAAAGAGACTTGGGAAATTAGATTATTTATGTCAACAGGATTACTTCTTGACTCCAGCCTTGTTTTAAAGTAGACGTCCTCTGAGAATAAGCCAACAGACTTCTTTTTGGTGCTGGCTGCTGGTGAAAACAAGGAAGCAAGACAACTGCATCTTAAAGGCATGCTTACATCTGCTTTTATTGCCGGATTTTCTATTGCTGGATTTTTCTACTTGGCCTCACAGGGCCCATGTGGAGAAAGAAACATGTTCTCATAACACATTCTCAATGTGCTTACAAAGATGTTCCTCTGTCAATTCTTCCAGAGAAAGAAAACCTTTGCACTGATTCACTTTGCTATTGTTTTTCCTTATAATGAAAGTACATATGTTCATTGTAAAACACTCAAAAATTATAAATATTTATACATTATAAAGATCCTTCATAAAATTATAAAGAAAGGAAAAATCTCCTTCCTCCCATGTGATGTATTCATCTAATGAAGCAGATAGCTCCCTTCAAATCCATGCTAGCAAAAACACCTTCTCAGTGTTCAGGAGAAGCCAGGTCAAAGCCGTCATGTCAAAGAGTCAGAAGGCAACTCTTGACTGTTCAATGCACCTTTTCCATGAACACCCAGAGACCTCTGTCCCAAACAGTTCCATTGTTGTCTTTACTGCTATATGAAAGGATACTCACCCAAGAACACTATGTGTGCCTGCATAGCTGTCTGGGTCACTAGTGAACGCTGGCGTATTTGCCAAGAAGCCTGGTACCCTCAGGCTCAGTGTTACACCGTGTAAGGACTGGTTTTCCATGGTTTGTGATGCTGTGTAAAGACTGGTTTTCCATGGTTTATGACTCCCAGTGGTCTTACCTGTTTGCTCTTCACCTTGTACATTCTATTCATTCATTTGCCATCTAATTTATTCACTCATAAATTCATTTGTTTTTTGTTTCAACAAATATGATTAAGTATCCATTCTTGGGTGGCAGGAGCTATGCACAAGAACAAATAAAACAGTGTGTAAGCAAGGACGGAGCTGAGGATTAAAAGCAAAAGACAAATGAGGCATGCGGTCCAGTAATTGCAATGTGATGGGAATCATGCTGTCACAGGTAAGGTGAAGCACTTGGGGACCATGCAGCGAGGGGGCTGAAGCTTAGTAAGGGACAGCTACCACAGCAGAGTGGGTGACGCAGGATGACCAGTTTGTTAGATTAACGGGAGGAGAAGAGGTCTGTCAGCAGAAGAATTGCACGTTCAAGGCATAGAGACACACCAGAACAGGCAAGGCTTGTGGGAAAATGATGATTGCCATGCAACTGTACCTAGGGAATAAGGGAGGACAGGGAGGAGTGAGACCAGAAAAGGGAGCAACTGGGAGGCCGGGGCATGTGGATCACTTGAGGTCAGGAGTTCGAGACCAGCCTGGCCAACATGGTGAAACCCCATCTCTACTAAAAATACAAAAATTAACCGGGTGTGGTGGCAGCCTCCTGTTATCCCAGCTACTTGACTGGGGCAGGAGAATCACTTGAACCCAAGAGGCGGAGGTTGCAGTGAGCCGAGATGGTGCCACTGCACTGCGGCCTGACCAACAGAGTAAGACTCATCTCAAAAAGGGAAAAGAAAAGACAAACAAAAGGGAGCAACAATGTCAGATGCAGGAAAATATCTGACAGTGGAGGAAATAGTTAAACTTGGTTATGTAAATAAAGGTGATGGTGGCCTCGCTCCTGTTCCAGGGGACTGTTCTGCTGCACACCTTTGTTTTGGAGCCAGTGTTAATAGCACTGCCTTTCACTGTGCCAAAAGCCTCCCTTAGGATGAAGAGTTATTTAATTACTCAAATATAGATGCTCTTAAAGTACTTTAAATAAAAGTATAACCTTGTGAGGTCTGCAACTTGGAATAATAGAAGAGAGGAGTTGGAGTTGAATCAGACCTTGCTATGGTGAGAATGTCTGTGTATCCCCAGAAGCCTGTCCTGAAACCCAGCCAGGTTGAAAGGCCAGGGAGTGGAATGAGCCATGCGGAGGTTTGCAGTCTGAATCACACGTTTGTGTTAACTGTGAAGAAGTCAGAGAGGGACAGAATCACCGGCAGATTTGCAAATGCCTCCATGTCCGGCAGCCCAGGGCTCAGGCCACACATCATGCTCATGCAGCCAATCAACATCAAATGTTCAGCACCCCTCAGCCAAAAGGAATCATGGCGAGAATTTTGAACCATTGAGCTCTCTCCTGGCTGACTTTTCTGTGTCTTTTCTCAATGAAGCATCAAGTGACAGATCCAGGCAGATCCTGTACTTTGCACCACCCGCGACTGATGTGACCGTTGACTGTCCTTGCAGCCAGGCTCTGAAGGACTTGGTTAGGAGCCCCTGCCCTGCTTGGCTTGAGAAATGTGAGATAATGAGAGATCGATGAATTCCTTTTCTTTCTTTCTCCAATCATGACATCTTTATTTCCTTGGCCCTCTTTAGAAAATAAGTCATTTGATGTTTTCTTATATTTTATTTCTTAATCTCAAGCTTGTATTTAGTGCTATAGTGCTATATACCACAAATATTTGTCTGATTCAAGATTATCTTACACAGTGACAACTGTTTAGCAGGTAACCACAATGTCAGGTTTGTGATGAGTATAGGTTGAGGGTGCTGACGTTGGCTGAAAGCTGTGTGTGTGTGTGTGTGTGTGTGTGTGTGTATTAGTCAGTATGTGTGTGTGCCTTGTGTATGCATTCGTATATCTTCGTTTGTCGTTGCATATGTCTGTGTAAGGGTGTGTGTATAAATGTCCGTATGTGTTTGAGTATCTCTCTCTGTGTGTGTAAGTGTGTGTGTCTGAAACTACTTCATTAGTCATTTTTTTTTTTTTCTGGTACAATGCGTTGCCAAAATAAAGCCTTTTTTAATACATATTTTTCCTACAAGTGAGCTGTTTTTAATCCTCATCTGTCAGCAAACCTTTACTTCTTCCACAGATACTTGAGGCCATATTGCAGGAAGTCCTCTAATCTGGAGTGTGGTATTCATTTGGAAGCAGAAACCAGTGAGAAGGAATGAGAGACAATCCCCCAGGGCAGTGGTGTTTAAAATGCCTTCTCAGAACAGGCCCTGACCACAAGCTCTTGGGTGCCCCTTCAGGGGTGAGACCCTAAACCTCAGGGGAGGACGCTGCTGTATTATGTAAAGAATCCCAGGCAGGGCAGCCCAGGGCCAGCTGAGGCACGGGCAAGGGGCCTGCTCTGGACCAAGTCAGAGACCAGCAGGGCTGAGAGTGGAAGGTAAAGTGCCAGGTGGCCTGCAGGGGTCTGGATTTTGACACCTTCTCCTCTGCTGCCCAGTAATACCCTGGGCCCACCCCCATGGCGGCCATACTGTCCCCTGCTGACATCGACGAGGCCTGCCTTCTGCATCGGAGCCTTGCTCTAGACTTTCTGTCTGGAACCTCACTATCCCACCTGGCCCCCTTCTCATGACTGCTCCTTGAAGCCTTTGTTTCCTCAACTGAATGCTTCTTGCTCACTCTCTCCCAGACAGAATTCCCCCACCACCCATCCTCCTCATGCTACTTGCATAGTGCTGGGATGCAGTATTCATGAGCATCGGTGATGGCCACTGTGAACTGTGTTCTCGATGCCTCATGTGTGCAGATTAGCCAAAGTCACTGCGCACCACGTCAGTCCCCCCAGCAAGGCCAGGAGCCCAGCACAAAGGCCATGTTTTCTTCCCCTTTGCCTTATCCCACCCCAGTCACTCCCAACACGTCCATAGTCAATAACCATGAGGCTCTGGGAATGTCCCTGTGACCATGACCTCTTCATCCCCAGCCAGTGTCATTGCTTTCTGCAAACAAGGCCTGCCTTCCTGGGTGCATCGGTCAAACTACAGTCAGCAACCCTGAGTCAGCAAAGGGACCAGCCTAATTGTTCTATGAAACATTTGCCTATAAAAACCTACTTAGGATAATGCATTTGGGGTTTAGACTTGTTGTGGCCTCTATGAGTACTTTACTCCTATGGCTGACCAATGTTCGTTTTATTTTTAAATATACTGCCTTGTGTTTATTTACTCACCCACTGACATAGACATCCCGGTGATTTCCACTTTTTTGATTACTGTAAATAGCACTGCTATGAACATTGCTGTACAAGTTTTTGTTTGGACATCTGTTTTCAATTCTCTTGGGTATATACCTAGAAGTAGAATTGCTATGCAAAATCAAGGCAGTTAGACACAAAAAACTACATGCCGTATGATTTCTTTTATATGAAATGTCCAGAACAGGCAAATTCACAGATACAGAGAACAAATTTGTGGTCTCCAGCGACTAGAGATGGGGAAAATGGGAGTGACTGGATAATGGATACAGAATTTTCATTTTGGGTAATAAAAAAACATTCTGGAAGTAGATGGTGGTGCTGCAGAACATGGCGAATGTACACAGTTCTCTGACTTGAAAACTTTACGATAATTAAAAGGTAAATTTTATGTTTTATATCTACCACAATAAAAAAAATCTACTTAAAATAGAGGTTTTTTAAAAATGTGTAGAATAAGTTAAGGGAACTGGAAAAAAATTCTTAATAGGTATCGCTGAGTATATATAGATAAATAGTGAAACAATTGTAACTAGAAAAGCAATTACTTGCACTCAATATGGTATACGGTTAACCCATAGAAACCTTATCCTTGTAATTCAGTTTAAACCTGCTTTCATTCTTGACAGCATATATAACAGAAAGTATTTTCAGTTTGGTTGTGGTCCAATTATAAGTACTTATTGTGGACATAGTTGATATTTACAGAACATTCTGCCTAAGAACTGCAGAATACACATTCTTCTCATCAGCACATGGAACATTCTCCAAGACTGACTCTATGATAGGTCGCAAAACAACTCTCAATAAATTAAAACAAAATTGAAATCATATTAAGCATATTTTCAGATCACAGTGGAATAAAACTATAAATCAACTACAAATAAAACACTCAAAACTACACAAATACATGAAAATAAAACAATCTGCCCCTGAATGATTTTTGGGTTAACAATAAAATCAAGATGTAAATTAAAAAATTATTTGAAATGAACAATAATAGTAACACAACTTATCAAAACTTCTGGGATACAGCAAAAGCAGTGCTAAGAGAAAAGCTTATAGCACTAAATATCTACATCCAAAGGTCTGAAAGATCACAAACTAACAAGCTAAGGTCACATCTCAAGAAACTAGAGAAACAAGAAGTAAGCCCAAAGCTAGTAGAAGAAAAGAAATAATAAAGATAAGAGCAGAACTAAATGAAATTGAAACAAAAAAATGCAAAAGATCAATGAAACAAAAACTAATTCTTTGAAAAGATAAACAACATTGATAAGCCATTAGTTAGATTAACTAAGAAAAGAGAGAGAAAATTCAAATAAACTCAATTAGAAATAAAACTGGAGACATTACAACTGACACCACAGAAATACAAAAGGTCACTTGAGACTACTATGAACACATCTATGCACACAAACTAGAAATTCTGGAGGAAACAGATAAACTCCTGGAAACATAAAGCCCTCCTAGATTAAATCAGGAAGAAATAGAAATCCTGAACAGACCAATAACAAAGAGTGAGATTGAATCAGTAATTTAAAATTTGCCAACAACAACGAAAAAGCCCAGGGCGAGATGGATTCACAGCTGAATTCTACCAGACATTCAAAGATGAACTGGTACCAATCCTATTAAAACTATTCCAAAAGATTGAGAAGGAGGGAATCCTCCCTGAATCATTCTGTGAAGCTGGTATCACCCTAATATCAAAACCAGGAAAGGGCATAACAACAACAAAAAAGCTGCAGATCGATATCCCAACATAAAGGCAAAAATCCTCAACAAAACATTAGCTAACCAAATCCAACAGCACGTTTGAAAGATAATACACCACGATCGAGTGGGTTTTATCCCGGGAAGAGAGGGATGATTTAACACACATGAGTTAATAAATGTGATACATCACATAAACAGAATTAAAAACAAAAACTATACGATAATTTCAGTAGATGCAGAAAAAGCATTTGATAACATCCAGCATCCCTTTATGATAGAAAACACTCAACAATCTAGATATAGAAGGGACTTGTCTCAGGCTGGGCGCAGTGGCTCATACCTGTAATCCCAGCACGTTGGGAGGCTGAAGTGGGTGAATCACAAGGTCAGGAGTTCAAGACAAGCATAGGCAATGTAGTGAAACCCCGTGTCTACTAAAAAAACACAAAAATTAGCCGGGTGTGGTCACGCGCACCTGTAGTCCTAGCTACTCAGGAGACTGAGGTAGGAGAATCGCTTGAACCCGGGAGGCGGAGGTTGCAGTGAACCGAGATCATGCCACTGAACTCTGGCATGGGCAACAGAGTGAGACTTAAAAAAAAAAAAAATGGAAGAAGAAGAAAGGACTTACCTCAAAATAATAAAAGCCATGACAAACCCACAGCCAACAAGCCAACATCATACAGAATGGAGAAAGCTGAAAGCATTCCCCCTGAGAACTGGGATAATACCAGGATGCCCACTTTCACCACTTCTATTCAGTGTACTACTGGAAATTGTATCCATAGCAATGAGGTAAGAGAAAGAAATAAGGGGCATCCAAATTGGAAGAAAGGAAGTCAAACTGTCGCTGTTCACTGATGATATGATCGTATGCTTTGAAAACCCTAAAGACTCCTCCAAAAGACTCCTAGATTTGATAAGCAAATTCAGTAAAGTCTCAGGTTACAATATCAATGTACACAAATCAGTAACACTGCTATACACCACCAACAACCAAGCTGAGAATCAAATCAAGAACTCCATCCCTCGTACAGCAGCTGCAAAAATAAAATAAAATAAATGAAATAAAATACTTAGGAATATACTTAACAAGGGAGATGAAAGAGCTCTGTAAGGAGAACTACAAAACACTGCTGAATGAAGTCATAGATGACACAGACAAATGGAAACACATCCCATGCTCATGGATTGCAAGAATCAATATTGCAAAACCATACTGTCCAAAGCAAATCTACAGATTCAATGCAATTCCTATCAAAATACCAATGTCATTTTCACAGAATTAGAAGAAACAATCCTAAAAATTCATATGGAACCAAAAAAGAGCCCAAATAAGCAAAGCAAAACTAAGCAAAAATAACAAAGCTGGAGGCATCACATTACCCAGGTTCAAATTTACAGGGCTATAGTTACCAAAACAACATGGTACTGGTATAAAAATAGAGACATGGAACAATGGAACAGAATAGAGCCAAATACTTACAACGAACTAACGCTTGACAAAGCATACAAAAACATAAAGTGGGGAAAAGATACCCTATTTAATAAATGGTGCTGGGAAGCCTGGCTAGCCAAGTGGATAAGAATAAAACTGGATCCCTATTTATTACCTTACACAAAAATAAATTCGAGATGGACAACAGACTTAAATCTAAGACCTGAAACCGTAACAATTCTAGAGGATCGCCTAGGAAAAACCCTTCTGGACATAGGCCTAGGCAAAGAATTCGCGACTAAGACCCCAAAAGCAAATGCAACAAAAACAAAACTAAATACATGGGACTTAATTAAACTAAAAGGCTTCTGTACAGCAAAATAAATAATCACCAGAGTAAACAGGCAACTCACAGAATGGAAGAAAACATTTGCAAATTATGCATGTGACAAAGGACTAATATCCAGAATCTACAAAGAACTCAAACAAATCAACAAGAAAAAAACAAATAACCTCATAAAAAAGTGGGCAAATGACATGAACAGATATTTCTCAAAAGAAGATCTACAAATGGATGACAAACATGAAAAAATGCTCAACATCACCCATCAACAGAGAAATGCAAGTAAAACCACAATGAGACACCACCTTATTCTGGCAAGAATGGCCATTATTAAAAAGTCAAAAAACAGTAGATGTTGGGATGGATGTGGTGAAAAGAGAAGACATACACTTACACACTGCCGATGGGAATGTAAATTGGTAAAACCACTATGGAAAACAGTATAGAGATTCCTTAAAGAACTAAAAGCTATCTACCATTCAGTCCAGCAATCTCACTACTAGGTATCTACCCAAAGAAAGTCATTCTATTAAAAAAGACACCTACATGCGTATGTTTATTGCAGCACATTTCACAATTGCAAAGATATTAAACCGACCTAAGTGCCCATTGACCAATGAGTGGATAAAGAAAATGTAATGTATATACTCTGTGGAATATTACTTAGCCATACAAAAGAACAAAATGCCTTTTGCAGCAATTTGAATAGAGCTGGAGATTATTACTCTATGTGAAGTAACTCAGGAATGGAAAACCAAATATTGTATGTTCTCACTTACAAGTGGGAGCTAAGCTATGGGTACACAAAGGCATATAGAGTGATATGGTGGACTACGGAGACTAATAATGGGAAGGGTGGGAGTGGAGGTGAGGGATAAAAAACCACATATTGGGTACAATGTACACTACCTGGGGTGACAGGCGCACTTAAATTTTAGACTTCACCACTGTAAAATTCATCCATTTAAATTTTAGACTTCACCACTGTAAAATTCATCCATTTAACTAAAAACCACTTGTGCCCCAAAACTACTAAAATAAAAAAATTAAATAAGTACTTAATTACTATGATAAATAAGTAAAGTTTTATTGTACAGTTAAATCACTCAACATTACATCATACTCTTTCTTCTTTGATTTTAGGAAGATGAGGCATGGATAAAAATGAACCTGGCTGAATGAAAAAGACATGGATCAATTTCAAAACAACTGACATGCTTTTATCATACCTTTTGCAACAAAAAGGAAAATGATGTTTTGTTTCTCTCTGTAAAATGTGTAAAAGCCTGAAAACAGGTTTCATTCCATTGGTATCTTCAAGCTATTAGAGGTGATATATAAGAGTGGTCCTACCTATGGGGGAGAAGCTTTTAGACCACTTTACAGTTGTATACACAGCATATAAACATTTCAGTAATGAAAATGAAATTCAGCAAGAGCAGGTAACACTCAACACAAAAATAACAGCCATATATTTTAGACCTGAATATTTTGCTGTAACCATAAAACTTACTTGCAAAATGTGCTTCTCTTCCACGAGCCATATATATGCAAATGTCTGGTTATAGAACACGTTGCTGGCAACATCAAACCCAGAGCATGACCTGGTTAACCCCTTCTCAGTCAATAAATATGTCAGAGCACTGGATTATTTCAGTGATATTTAATTTTATGTTACCTAGAACCCAAAGTGATTATTTTCAAAAATACAATTAAAATTCTTTTAAAGTGGATATAAAACTTGCTGAAAGGCCTATTTTTTATAGCACTTATCCAAACTTTAAAAGATCTATTACTCATGAGAACATTTTATATGGTGTAATTTCCAGTGCTTATATCAGAGCCAAGGCAATCATTCTACAAGCTGTAGCCCCCAACACTCACAGTCCTCCTCTCCAAGCTCTGCCATTCCCCTAACGGGCATGACAATTACTTCTTAAAGTATCCTCCTTTGAGGAAGACGCCATATGAGAAAGCATTGAAAGGGGCTCCCTGAACAGAGTAGAGGGTAGGGATGGGTGCCCACCATCTTAGTGTGTGGCTCTGGATGGCTTTTCTTTCCTGCAGTGGCATCTCCCTCCTGTCTGCCCTGCATATATCTCTCTTCCTGTAGGACTCCTCTCCACTGCCACCACCCCTTGAACATCTTTCCCTACTCCAGTTGGATTCTCCCTCTTTCTTTTTATTTCTGCACAGTTTGTACTTTGCTATAACTGCTGCATGGGACTCCTCCCCCTATGAGAAGGGGTGTGAGGCACACTCACCTGTACATTCCTAGCTCCAAGGCCTGGACAAACAGTGGTCGTTCAGGTCAAATTCATGAATGAGGCAGGGTGCAGTGGCTCACACCTGTAATCCCAGCACTTTGGGAGGCCAAGACAGGTAGATCACTTGAGCCCAGGAGGTCAAGATCAGCCTGGGCAACATGGTGAAACCCAGTTTCTGTGAAAAATACAAAAATTAGCTGGGTGTGGTGGTGTATGCCTGTAGTCCCAGCTCCTCAGGAGGCTGAAGTGGGAGGATCGCCTGAGCCTGGAGTGATTGATGGTGCCACCGGGCTCCAGCATGGGTGACTAAGCGAGATCATGTCTAAAAAAAAAAAAAATTATGAATGAGTAAGTGAATGAATGTGCAAATAAGTGAATGAATGTGCAAATTTTCTTTAATTATGTGGCACTTTAAGATCTGCTATGGTCATGGAGCTATATTTCTATGTTGTGTGACTACCTTAACTGTCAATTTTGGTATCACTGTTGGAGTTCAACACTTCCTTTGGAGAATAGATCTCCCCCCAGCATGAAAATGGATGTATCCTGGCAAAAAGTGGTAATCCACACTGGTTCCCTGCCAGAGACCACTTCCAGTGTCTGACTGTCTATCATCCATGCATCTGCGCATCCCTCCATCCATTCGTCTAAATTAACTATCCATCCATCTATCTATCTATCTATCTATCTATCTATCTATCTATCTATCTATCTCTCTATCTACCTACCTACCTATCTAGTGATTATCTACATCGATATCTATCTGTATATGTGTATGTATCTATACCTGTATGTATATCTATACATCTCAGAATGTATATAAAAGGGGGCTGCAGTCATGTGTTGTGTGTATGTGTGTGTGTGTATTTTGGCTGCCTCTATAGAATTCATGTAAATAAATATTTCTCAGCTGAGTTGGCTGTAGTCGTAGAGAAATATGTGATGGGTACATAAGCATAATATTCCTTATAAAAACTGTATGGATGCAGCCATAATGGGTGGCATTGGTGACTAAGGGTTTGTGATGGTTGAAATTAGGTGTCAAATGGACTGGCCCAAGGAATGCCCAGAAATCTGTTTAAACATGATTTCTGGGTGTGTCCATAAGGATGTTTCCAGGAAAGATGAGACTGAGGAAGATCCAGGACATTACTGTACACTACACTGGACTTTATAAACATTGTACACTTAGGCTATGCTGAATTTATAAAAATTATACAGTAATGATGCTATGATGTTGTAATGGCTATAACATCACTAGGCTGCAGGAATTTTTCAGCTCCATTATAATCTTATTAAACCACCCTCATATATTTGAGCCTTCTTGACTGAAATGTTGCTGTGTAGCATATGACTGCGTTTGCAAAGGATGTGGGTGGATGGAAGCCACAGGATGGTATGGTGGCCCAGGTCTGATGCAATGGCCGAGGCTGTCCATCAACACCCATAGGTGTGAAGGGATAAGGGGAGGCAGTGGTTATTGGAAGTTGGAAATAGATAATAATACAGAAATGGCCGTCTTGAGAAGTGACGTGTCCTTTATTTGAGGACTGCAGAAGGCAAAGCTGTCCCACACACCCACCCCATGAGGAAAGCCAACAGTATCAAAACCTTGCCTTCATGCCTCTCTACCCCTCAGATCTCCTTCTGGGGCACCCTCCTGGCTGACCCCAACAGGAAGTCTGGGGACTTTGACTATAGTCCACAGAAGACCACCTCCAGGGATGGGGAACCAGGCAAGAAGAATAGTAGTTTTGGAGGGGAAGATAGACGATGCCCAGGCTACGTAAGTCTCTACTGAGCACCAACAACGTTGCATAAAAATATAATTTATCCTTTAAAGGTAATTCTATTGGGAGCAAAAGTAAAAGTGTTCCAGGATAATAGTTTCTAGTTATGTGTTTAATATAGTAGAGCAAAAATTATCTTGAGAAAATAAATCATTAGCATAGTTGCTAAATCCTTCTTTATGGTATTAACTGTCCTAATGGGGTTTTGGTAGAAATTGCATAGCTGACAATTTGCAACTGAAGTTTAGAGCAAGAAATTAAGATTGTATATTTAGAAATGCTCCCACAAGGAAATACCAGGGTTCTAATGGAAAAGATGACGGTTCATTGTAAGAAATGAGGTGTTTTTGTTTTGCTAGTGGCTACTTAATTAGGTTTTCAGATTTGGCAAATAAAAATAAAAAATGCTCACTTAAATTTGACTTTCAAATAAACAATAAATCTTTTAGAATATTATGGGACATACTTATATTTTAAAAAATCTCTTTATCTAAAATCAAATTTAACTGAACATTTTGTTTTGTAAGTCTGATAATCCTACATCTCACTGCTGTATACAGTTGGTTTACCAGGCCATCATTTGTTTTTGTCAAAAGGCAAGTTTGAATCTCTTCAAGCATTTCTATGTGAAATTGATTTAAAATGGTTCAGAGTTCTAAAACTTGGTCTGGGATCATTTCTGGGTTGAGCTTAACAATTCTCACTTCTGTTATAGCAGAATTTTAATATGGGACCTATCCACTTGTTCATTCATACATTTATTTAGTAAATATTAATGAATGTATCTTTTGCTACAGGAATTGTTCTAGATGTGGAGGATACTGTGGTGAACATGATAGAGAACATATCTGTTTTTATGCACTGCCATGGAGCTTAGAGTCTCAGGGGAAAGACAAATAATGAGCAAGGCAATTTGAGGCAGTGACCACACGCAATACTGGAGAACAAAGCAAGGAAGGAGCTGGCAGATAACGGTGGTGCAATTTTTTTTTTTTTTTTTTGAGATGGATTTTCACCCTTGTCATCCAGGGTGGAGTGCAGTGGTGCAATCTCAGCTTACTGTAACCTCCATCTCCTGGGTGCAAGCGATTCTCCTACCTCAGTCTCCCAAGTAGCTGGGTTACAGGCACCCGCCACCACGCCCAGCTAATATTTGTATTTTTAGTAGAGACGGGGTTTTGCCATGTTGGCCAGGCTGGTCTCAAACTCCTGACCTCAGGTGATCCACCTGCCTCGGCCTCCCAAAGTGCTGGGATTACAGGTGTGAGCCACCATGCCGGGCCACGGTGGTGCTATTTCTGATAGGATGCACTCAGGCAGCCTCTGTGCAGAAGGAACCCCTTGAAGCAGAAACCCGTTGAAGGAGTGGGTCCTACAGTAATCTGGCAGAACAGCATTCTAAACAGAGGGAACAGCACACACAAAGCCTCTGAGGTTGTAACAAGCATGGAGTGTTCAAGAACAGTTAGAAGGCAAAGTGGCTGGAGCTGATGGAGGAAGGAGAAAATGGTGGGAGAGGCCAAGGAGGCATGGGAGCCCGTTGAGAGACTTTGCACCATGGCTGGTGCAGTGGGAAGCTCTTGCTTAATTTGGCAGCTCAGAAACCATGAATCCTGCTTTTATTTAATTTTATCTTACAGCTAGGGTCTGAAAGTTGTAGAATAAGTGAAGGGAGCAGCAGTGGCAGGCAGAGAACAATTATGTAGTTCTTAGGGGAGTCCAGGCAGGGGTTTATCAGGCTTGAACCAGGAGAATAGCACAGGAAATAGTCAAAAGTGAAGCTTACCTGAGATATACTCTGCATGTAGAGTCAACAAGGCTGGAAGATGATGTGATGCGGAGACTGAAAGAGGCGCTGAGATTGATGTGAGTTTTGGCTAGACCACTGGATCAATGGTGACATCATTGATCAAGATGAGGAAGTCCTGGGAAGGACTGGGTTTTAGGAATGATAAAATAAAGAGTTCCATATTGGAAATAATAGTTTTTGGATTTAATAGTATTATAGAAAAGTGCTGGAAGGAGACTTGGAGAGTCTGGAGCTTAAGAGAGAAGTGATGGCTGCCAACAGCCATGCAAGAGCCATTCATATGTTGAACTGAATTTGGAGACAGTTGCGTGTAGGTTTGGTCCTCCCAGGAAACTGACCCTGAGGTGAACATTAGCATGCAAAAGACTATTGGAGAAAGCTGCTGGGATCAATACCTGGGAAGGGAGCAGGATGGAGCAGAGGGAGAAGCTGAGTTGTGATTCAGCCTCAATGAAAGCCTTCATCTGCTGGGCAGGGAGTTTAGAAAATAAGGTGACCATTCAGTGCTATCCTGAGCTAGACCAGATGGTTGGGCCTTCATAGCTCTATGTGAATCAGTCATTGACTGTGGGCCCCCTCAGAAAGGGGTTAGACAGGTTCTCTTCAGCTGAGATAATCAATGTACCAACATTATAATTAGTTCTTCTACTGCAACTACCTTAAACCATCTTACTCCTTTCCTCATCAATGAAATAGCACGAAACTCCAACCACTTAAACTATGTTCTCTCCCTTCCTTCCTTCCTTCCTTCCTTCCTTCCTTCCTTCCGACGTGCGCGCACTCACACTATCCTCCTCTTCTCTCTATTGCTTTCTTTCTTTTTCTTTCTTTCTTTCTTTCTTTCTTTCTTTCTTTCTTTCTTTCTTTCTTTTGAGACAGAGTCTCATGCTGTCACCCAGGCTGGAGTGCAGTGGTGTGATCTCAGCTCACTGCAACTTCTGCCTTCCGGGTTCCAGCAATTCTCCTGCCTTAGCCTCCTAAGTAGCTGGGACTACAGCTAGCTAATTTTTGTATTTTTTATAGAGATGGGGTTTCACCATACTGCCCAGGCTAGTCTCGAATTTCTGGCCTCAAGTGATCGATCCATCCATCTCAGCCTTCGAAGCTCTGGGATTACAGGTATGAGCAACTACACTCGGCCTTAAACTATGTTTTCTTCTTTTGTTTTGTTTTGTTTGTTTGTTTGTTTTTGTTTTTGACATAGAGTCTCACTATGTCACCCAGGCTGGAGTGTAGTGGCATGATCTCAGCTCACTGCAACCTCCCTTCTGGGTTCAAGTGATTCTTCTGCCTCAGCCTCCCAAGTAGCAGGGACTACAGGCATGTGCCACCACACTTGGCTAATTTTTGTATTTTTAGTAGAGACAGGGTTTCGCCATATTGGCCAGGCTGGTCTCGAACTCCTGACCTCATGATCTGCCCTCCTCCACCTCCCAAAGTGCTGGGATTACAGGTGTGAGCCACCGTGCCTGGTCATTTTCTTATTTTCCTATGCCTGCACATGAGCAGCAGAATGTTGACAAGAGATCCCAAAACTGAGCTGACTGGTCTTATACTAACTTTGCCATTACTAATGTTGAATAGGCTCCCAGGCTGGCCACTAGTCTTTACTGTATTTCTCAGGTAGGCTAGACTTCTCATTGTTGGAGCTGTTCATGTTACTTCCCTCTTCCCTAAAGCCCTCTCCACCCCGACATAGGCATTTCCATCTTCCCCGTTAGCTGGTAATTTAGCCTAATACTTCACTAAAACATTGATAGCCTCATCCACAAACTCAGTTATATTCCCCATGGCATTGTTCCACCTGTATTTGCTCTGTCTTTTTATCCTCCTCTTTCAAAGGCTAATCCCTTCCTGTGCCCATCCCACCCTTATTTCTCAAAGCCATTTCCCCTTCAACTATAAGTCCACTCTTTCCTATATCATCAGCCCTCCCTGTAATTATTCCTATCATTATACAACATATTTTTCTATCTTCCATCAATAAAAACATCTCTTTTGACCCTGTGTCTATTTTAAACTGCTTTCCCATACCTTTGTCTTCTCTTATGTCTTACTTTTTTAGAAGAACTTAGATGTCTATTAAAAGTGTCTACTCCCAATGTACACTTCTGTCTGTTTCATTCTGCATCCATTCTGGCTTCCACTTGTTCCACTCTACCAAAATGGCAGTTTTCCAGGTCATGAACAACTGCTGTATTTTCAGACCCACAGATTCCCCGGTCCTGCATTGTTCGAAGTTGTCTATTGCAGGTCATTGTTGAAATTTCCTTCTCCCTCTTGACCTCAGCAACGACACTCGCTGGGGGTCCTTCTGGCCAGCGGCTGCCCCTTCCTTGTCTCCCTGCCTTGTCCTCATCCTCAGCTTTGCCCTTTTACTATTCTTCTAGCGTTTGTCCTGTCCATACCTTCTCCCTACATTTTATTGCTTATTCCCATGGATTTAAATATTCCCTATCAGCTGACATTTGATTCAATTCTCCATCCTGGATGTTTCCTCTATCTTCAGGTGCCTTCTCGACATCTCCACTGGGGTTTCCCTTAGGTGTCGCATTTTAATCTGTCACATAGTTAACTCTTCATTTGCCCTCCCACGCCTCCTCCACATGTCCTCTCAAATGATGTCTTAAGTCTCCCCACGCCTCTGCATCGTCACAGCGTCCACCTTGCCCATCTTCCACTTGTTCTGTTGCCAACCTCCTAACACTAAGTCTCCTCCGTTCCTTTGCTTCCTTTGATCTGTTCTTCACACAGCAGACAATCTTCTTGAAGTATAAACCAGATCATGTCACTTGCCTGCTTAAAACTTTTCAAAGGTTTCACACTGTGCTTAGAATAAAATCGAAACTCTCTGTAGGAATGTGAATGATTTCATCTCTACCTATCTTTTCTATCTGATGATACCTTCTTTCTCACCCTACTGTCTCAAGTCATATCGGTTTTTCCTTTCCAAGTTCTCACCAAGCTCTTTCCTGATTTAGGATTACGGTTTTCTCTGTCTAAAAAATACCTACCTCCCACTCCAACTTACTGAATTTCTATTTTTTCCTTACTATTCCTCTGGTCCCAGATTAAATACAATTTTCTTAATAAAGTCTTCCAAGCCCTTTCTCTAAAGCATGTTTTGTCTTTAACTCAGGCTCTTGCTTCCTACTTATTACTTGTCACAATTTCTTCTAATCTGTCTTCTTTGTCTAGTTTACAAGGACTGGGGGATCCCTCTGACAGAGTCGCCCATGTGCTCACCGCTGCTGTTGAACAAATGAAGCCTGGATGTGAAAGGGGTGTGATGTGGGAGAGGTCATCACACAAGAAGAAGCAACTCTTTTCCTTGTGTTGTGTCTGAAGTTATAGCAAGACATTCAGAAGCAGACACAAAGCGTTTGAATTTGGCAAAGACACAGAGGGAAGTACAAAATGATGAGATTCTATACAAGGATGCAAAGAGGAAATTTTATATCTCTGCTGCTCTGTGTACCTCACATGTAAGCACAAATGTTCATCAAAAGTAGATAAAAAATTACAGCAGAAATAAACTTAGATAAAATGGAAAAGTAGTGTAAGGACTGTAATAAAACAATTACAAAACATTCTTCTTTTAAAAAACCTTTTAGGTTCAGGGGTACATATGCAGGGTTGTTATATAGATAAATTCTGTGTCTCAGGGGTTTAATTACAGATTATTTCCTTAACTAGGTGATGAGCATAGTACTAGGTGGTTTTTGGATCCTCACCCTCCTCTCACCTTTCACCCTCAAATAGGCCCTGGTGTCTATTTTCCCTTCTTTGTGTTTGCAAATATTTTGTCCTATTCTGTAGATTGTCTGTTTACTCTGTTGATAGTTTTTTTCTTTTCTGTGCAAAGCTCTTTAGTTTAATTAGATCCTATTTATCAATTTTTGCTTTTGTTGCAAATGCTTTTCATCATGACATCTTTGACAGGGCCTATGTCCAGAATGGTATTTCCTAGGTTTTCACCTAGGTTTTTTGTAGTATTAGGTTTTATATTTAAGTCTTCAATCCATCTCAAGTTGATTCTTGTATATGGTGAAAGAAAGGGGTCCAGTTTCAATCTTATGCGTATAGCTAGTCAGTTATCTCAGCACCATTGATTGAATAGGGTCTCCTGTCCCCATTTCTTGTTTTTTTTTTTTTTTTTTTTTTTTTTTTTTTTTTTTTTTTTTTTTTTTTTGTTGTTGTTGTTGTTGTTGTTGTTGTTGTTGTTGTTGAGACGAGTCTCGCTCTGTCGCCCAGGCTGGAGTGTAGTGGCCAGATCTCAGCTCACTGCAAGTTCCGCCTCCCGGGTTTACGCCATTCTCCTGCCTCAGCCTCCCCAGCAGCTGGGACTACAGGCGCCGCCACCTCGCCCGGCTAGTTTTTTTTTTTGTATTTTAGTAGAGACGGGGTTTCACCGTGTTAGCCAGGATGGTCTCGATCTCCTGACCTCGTGATCCACCCGTCTCGGCCTCCCAAAGTGCTGGGATTACAAGCTTGAGCCACCGCGCCCGGCCCATTTCTTGTTTTTGACAGCTTTGTTGAAGATCAGGTGATTGTAGATGTGCAACTTTATTTTTGAGCTCTCTATTTTGTTTCATTGGTCAATGTGTCTGTTTTTGTACTAATATCATGCTGTTTTGGTTACCGCAGCCCTGTAGCATAGTTTGAAGTTGTGCAATGTGATGCCTCCAGCTTTGTTCTTTTTGTTGTGGTTGCTTTGGCTATTTGAGCTCTTTTTTGGTTTCATATACATTTTACATTTTTTTTTTCCAATTCTGTGAAGAATGTCATGGTAGTTTGATAGGAATGCATTGAATCTGTACATTGCTTCGGGCAGTATGGCCATTTTAACAATATTCATTGTTCCAATTAATGAGCATGGAATGTTTTTTTCCATCTGCTTGTCTCATCTCCGATTTCTTCGAACAGTATTTGGTTATTCTCATTGCAGAGATCTTTCACCTCACTGGGTAGCTGTATTTCCTAGGTATTTCATTTTTTTGTAGCTATTGTGAATGGGATTGCATTCTTGATTGGGACCTCAGCTTGGAAATTGTTGGTATATTAAAATCTTACTGATTTTTGTACATTGATTTTGTATCCCAAAACTTTGCTGAAGTTTTTTTTTTTTTTTTATCAAATCTAGGAGCTCTTGGGCAGAAACTATGGGGTTTCCTAGGTATAAAGTCATATCATCTGCAAAGGGCAGCTGCTGGCCAGAAGGACCCCCAGTGAGTGTCATTACTGAGGTCAAGAGGGAGAAGGAAATTTCAACAATGATCTGCAATAGACAACTTTGAACAATGCAGGACCAGGGCTAGTTTGATTTTCTCTTATCCTATTTGGATGTTTGAATGCCTTTTTTTCTTCCTCTTTCCTGATTGCTCTGGCTAGGATTTCTAGTCCTATGTTGAATAGGAGTGATGAGAGTGGACATTTTCATCTTATTCTGGTTCTCAAGAGGAATGCTTCCAGCTTTTGTCTGGTCGGTCTAATGCTGGCTTCGGTTTGTCATAAATTGCTATTGTTATTTTGAGATGTGTTTCTTCAATGCTGAGTTTGTTGAAAGTTTTGAAGGGATAAAGGGATGTTGAATTTTATTAAAAGCTGTTCTGTATCTATTGAGATAATCATGGAGTTTTTGTTTTTAATTTCTCTTTATGTGATTTGCATGTGTTGAACCATCTATTGTTGAACCGTGAATCATTTATTGATTTGTGCATGTTAAACCAAACTTGCATCCCAGGAATAAAGCCTACTAAATCATGGTGGATTAGCTTTTTAATGTGCTGCTGTATCTGCTTTGCTAGTGTTTTGCTGAGGATTTTTGCATCTATGTTCATCAAAGATACTGGCCTGACATCATTATTATTATTATTGTTATTATTATTATTGAGACAGAGTCTCTCTCTGTCACCCACGCTGGAATGCAGTGGTGTGATCTTGGCTCACTGCAACCTCTGCCTCCTGTGTTCAAGCAATTTTTCTGCCTCAGCCTCCCAAGAAGCTGGAACTACAGGCCCATGTCACCATGCCTGGCTCTCTCTCTCTATATATATATATTTGTATTTTTAGTAGAGACAGAGTTTCACTGTATTAGCTAGGATAGTCTTGATCTCCTGACCTTGTGATCTGCCTGCCTCGGCCTCCCAAAGTGCTGGGATTACAGGCATGAGCCACCATACCAGGTCTATTTTTTTTAGTTGTTTCTTGTATCAGAATCATGCTGGCCTCAAAGGATGCATTAGAGAGGAGTTACTCCTGCTCGGTTTTATGAAATAATTTCAGTAGGAATGATACTAGCTCTTCTTTATACATCTGGCAGAATTTGGTTGTGAATCCATCTGGTCCAGTGTATTCCCTGGTTGCTAAGTTTTTCATTACTGAATCAATTTTGGAACTCATTATTGATCTACTCAGGGTTTCAATTTCTCCCTGGTTCAATCTTGGGAGGTTGTATGCTTCCAGGAATTTATCCATTTCTTGTAGTTTTGTAGTATTTGTGTATAGAGGTGTTTGTAATGGTCTCTGAGGGGTTTTTTTGTTGTATTTTTTTGTGGGCTCAATGTTAATGTCCCCTTTGTCATTTCTAATTGTATTTATTTGGATCTTCCCTCCTTTTTTTTCGCTATTAGTCTAGCTAGTGCTCTATCAATCTTATTTATTCTTTCAAGACAACCAACTTCCAATTTCATTTATCCTTTGTATGTTTTTTTTTTTTTTTTTTTTTTTGCATCTCAATTTCATTTAGTTCAGCTCTGATTTTTGTTATTTCTTGTGTTCTTCTAGCTTTGAGATTGGTTTGCTCTTGTTTTCCTAGTTCCTTCAAGTGTGATGTTAGGCTGTTCATTTGAGATCTTTCTAACTTTTTGATGCGGGTGTTTAGTTCTATGAACTTTCTTATAAACACTGTGCTATAAACAGTGGTATAAACACTAATTTAGCTGTGTCCTAGAGCTTCTGTATGTGGTATCTTTGTTTTCTTTAGTTTCAAAAAATTTCTTGACTTTTGCCTTAATCTTATCGTTTACCCAAAAATCATTCAAGAGCAGGTTATTTAATTTCCATGTAATTATATGGTTTTGGGTGATCTTCTTAATATTAATTTCTGTTTTTATTGTACTATGGTCCAAGAGCATGGTTGGTATAATTTTAATTTTTTTTTAATTTGCTGAGAATTGTTTTATGGCCGATTTTTTGGGAAATTTTAGAGTATGTGCCATGTGCAGATGAGAAGAATGTATATTCTGCTGGTTTTTGGTGGCAAGCTCTGCAGATGTCTGTTAGGTCTATATGATCAAGTGTTGAGTTCAGTTTCCAAATGTTTTGTTAGTTTTCTGCCTTGTTGATCTGTCTAACACTGTCAGCAGAGTATTGAAGTCTACTCATATTATGGTGTTGTTATCTCAGTCTCTTTGTAGGTGTTGCTGCCACCACCCTGATGAGCACTTTAGTGGCTCCCCCATCAGGATGTGGGGGAACACCTCGACCTTCCAGCAGACTGGGAACACCTCGACCTTCCCAGTGCAGCAGGTTCCTAACTTCAAGGGGACAGAGAACAAAGCTGGAGATGTGCTACCAGCCCCCTGGCATTAGCACACGCAGCCCAGGAGTGATGAGCTGAGCCCTGGCCCCCTGAATTCTCCCAGAAACAAAGCCAGCTGACTTATTCCACCTTATACCACAATCAAACCCTCAAGAGCATCAAGTAATAAAAAAGCAAAAAATCCCAATCCAAAAGACATTAAAATCAAAGGTTAATGGAACATCATCCTATACCAATAAGGGAAAAAACAGCACAAGAACTCTGGCTACTTAAAAAGCTAGACTGTTTTCTTACCTCCAAACAACCACACTTATTCCCCAGGAATGGTTGTTAAGCAGGCTGAAATGGATGAAATGACAGATATAGCATTCAGAATCTGGATAGGAATGAAGATCATTGAGATTCAGAAGAATGTCAAAACACAATCCAAAAAAACCTAAGGAATCCAATAAAATAATACAAGACATGAAAGATGAAATAGTCTTCACAAGAAAGAATCAAACTGAGCTGATAGAGCTGAGTTTCACAATACAATCACAAGTATTAACAGCAGAATAGACCAACATGAGAAAAGAGTCTCAGAGCTCAAAGACCAGTTCTTCAAATCAACTCTGTCAGATGCAAATCAATAAAAAGAATTAAAAAGAATGAACAAGGCCTCCAAGAAATATGGGATTATGTAAAAAGAAAAATCTATGACTTATTGGCATCCCTGAAAGGGAAGCAGAGAAAGCAACCAACTTGAAAACATAGTTTAGGATATCGTCCATAAAATTTACCCAACCTCACTAGAGAGGCAAACATTCAAATTCAGGAAATGTAGATAACCCCTGTGAGACAGTATACAAGATGGCCATCTCCAAGACACATAGTTGTCAGATTCTCCAAGGTCAATATGAAAGAAAAAATTATTAAAAGAAGCTAGAGAAAAGGGGCAGGCCACCTACAAAGGGAACCCTATCAGGCTAACAGCAGATCTTCCAGCAGAAACCCTGTAAGTCAGAAGAGATTGGGAGCCTATATCCAACATTCCTAAAGAAAAGAAATTCCAACTAAATATTTTATATCCAGCCAAACTAAGCTCCATAAGCAAAGGAGAAATACAATCATTTTCAGATAAGCAAATGCTAAGGGAATTCATTACCACCAGACTGTCCTTACATGAAGTCTCGAAGGGAGTGCTAAAAATGTAAAAGAAAGACCATTATTAGCCACCACAAAGCACACTTAAATACATAGATCATTGACACTATTTTAAAACAGTACATAATCAAGTCTGTATAATAACTAGCTGATACAATGATAACAAGATCAAATCCACACATATCAACATTAACCTTGAACATAAGTGGGTTAAATGCCCCACTTAAAAGTCACAGAGTGGCAAGTTGCATAAAAAGCAAGACCCAATTGAATACTGTCTTCAAGAGACCCGTCTCAATTCAATGATACCCATAGGCTCAAAGTAAAGAGATGAAGAAAACTCTACCAAGAAACTGGAAAACAAAACAAAATAAAAAGCAGGGTTGCTATTTTAATTTTGGACAAAACAGACTTTAAACCAACATTAATCAAAAGAGACAAAGACGAGCACTGCATAATGGTAAAGGGTTCAATTCAATCAGAAGATTTAACTTTTCTTAGTATATACGTAACCAACACAGGAGCACCCAGATTTATATAAAACATTCTTGAAGAATGGCCTATAATATGCTTTGATTCCAGTGTAAGTGTGGAGCAGGGGCAATTATAAAATGATAATTATTTCAGGTATTTATCATCATGAAGTTATATATACATGTTCACATACATATATATATATATACACACACACACACACACGTAACTGGGCTCTTTGGGATTTCAGCAACCCAGCAGTTTTTAGTCACTGAAATAATGGAAATTCTAATCAGGCCTTTGCTTGATGGCACATGTTAACTGCTCACTTTTTGCCCAACATTCCATGTTCCTGCAATATAAGTATAAACTGCTGATGTCCTGTTTCTTTGCCAAGCAGGAGGAAATAAGTTCAGGGTCACAAAAAAAGTTTGCAGAAGGAATGAACACCTTGAAGGACATTGTAACCAGCTGTCGATGCCCAGAAGTCTGGTTGCTCAAGGTTTTATCTGTGATGAACACAGACTTTTTTCCCTGGTTTCCTGAAACTCCCCTCTCTTATTCTCTAGCTGCATAAAAACTCCCTACTTCTTTTTGTTAAGATGGGTTTGAGGGATCTTGTCCATTCACCTTCTCACTTTGGCCAAATCAAGTAAGCTTTTGTCTGTAAGCACCTGTGACTCACTGTTTGGCCTCAGCTGCACATCGGGTATATGATTCTGAATTTCAGGTTCCACAAGATATACACACACCCACACACAGCACATTATATTGCCACGTTGTGGTGCTTTTTATGGAATAATCATTTCTGTAAATGGCCTGTAGGCTGTAAAGAAAAACACCTGCCTCTATTCATTCACTGAACCCATACTTCCTAAGTACCTATGACTTCCAGTCCCTCCTGCCTGCACTGGGGACATGTCAGGCAATAACAACAGAAAGCAACAAGCAAGCAGCCAGATATTGAAAGCTGTTGGGGAGAAAATAGTGAAAGGAGGTCATGTAAACTGAGGAGAGTTCCTCCTACATATGGATGGCCAGCGAAGACCTCAGGGAGGCAGTGGCATTTTAACAGAGAAATCAAGCAGATCTATGAGGGACAGCACACCAGGTGCAAAGAATAGCAGGTCCAAGTGCCTCGGGGGAGGGCAGTGTGCTTGGCAAGGGAGATGTGGGCCCTTGTGCCTAAGAAGAGTGAGTAATGGGAGGTGAGGTGCCAGAGGTGTGGGCAGCAGGGCCATACTGCATGGTGACCTTTTTTTTTTTTTTACTTTAAGTTCTAGGGTACATGTGCACAACATGCAGGTTTGTTACATATGTATACATGTGCCATGTTGGTGGGCTGCACCTATTAACTCGTCATTTACATTAGGTATATCTCCTAATGCTGTCCCTCCCCCCTCCCCCCACCTCCTAACAGTCCCTGGTGTGTGATGTTCCCCTTCCTGGGTCCAAGTGTTCTCATTGTTCAATTCCCACTTATGAGTGAAAACATGTGGTGTTTGGTTTTCTGTCCTTGCGATAGTTTGCTGAGAGTGACGGTTTCCAGCTTCATCCATGTCCTTACAAAGGACATGAACTCATCCATTTTCATGGCTGCATAGTATTCCATGGTGTATATGTGCCACATTTTCTTAATCCAGTCTATCATTGATGGACATTTGAGTTGGTTCAAAGTCTTTGTTATTGTGAATAGTGCCACAATAAACATACATGTGCATATGTCTTTACAGCAGCATGATTTATAATCCTTTGGGTATATACTCAGTAATGGGATGGCTGGGTCATATGG